>NC_088401.1:69605240-69857301 GCF_034236695.1 Oncorhynchus nerka
ACTTTTTTCAAACAGCACCTAGCAACAAATTTAGCTACTTTTACAAATGTATTTGGAACTTTTAGCAACTTTTGAAAAGTGACTCAAAGGCTCAAATGCACATTTTCCCTCTAGAGTCAGCAGCAGGCGCTCAGCTCGTGCACAGACAGCAGCAAGCCAGCGGTAATTTCAGCAAATTGCAAATCATTGTTGGCTGACTGCAGCAGCAGTAGTACGGGTTCGACAAGCCAAACCCAATGAATATAGTTGGTCACGAATGTTTGATCTTGAACAGAACTTACAACATCAATTAACATGTCCCAATCAAAATTGTACAGAAAAGAGTGGGAATCTGTACCTGAACAAATGTCAAATCATATTTTTTGCCGAGATGGCCAGTCAATTTGAGTAACGCTATTGTGTATTCTATGTAATGACGCAGTTTTACGTTATTACGCAATGACATCACAACGTCATTTAGCAACAAGTCAACCTGCCTCTAGCAACTTACCCTGAAAATTTGTTGGCAACACTGACCACCACAATCAGAAGCTGGCACCAAGATAGCATTGAATGAGCTGTATTCCGCCATAAGCAAACAAGAAAACGCTCACCCAGAGGCGGCGCTCCTAGTAGCCGGGGACTTTAACTCACCCAGAGGCGGCGCTCCTAGTAGCCGGGGACTTTAACTCACCCAGAGGCGGCGCTCCTAGTAGCCGGGGACTTTAACTCACCCAGAGGCGGCTCCCCTAGTAGACGCCTTTGCTCGCTTCGAGGCAAATAACACTGAAATATGCATGAGAGCACCATCTGTACCGGAAGACTGTGTGATCACGCTCTCCGCAGCTGATGTGAGTAAGACCTTTAGACAGGTCAACATTCACAAGTCCGCAGGGCCAGATGGATTGCCAGGAAGTGTACTGCGAGTATGCTCTGACCAACTAGCAAGAGTCTTCACTCTCTCCCTGTCCGAGTCTGTAATACCAACATGTTTTTAGCAGACCACCATAGTGCCTGTGCCCAAGAACACCTAGGTAACCTGCCTAAATGACTACAGACCCGTAGCACTCATGTCTGAAGCCATGAAGTGCTTTGAAAGGCTGGTCATGGCTCACATGGACACCATCATCCCAGAAACCCTAGACCCACTCCAATTTGCATACCGCCCCAACAGATCCACAGATGATGCAGTCTCTATTGCACTTCACACTGCCCTTTCCCACCTGGACAGAAGGGACACCTATGTGAGAATGCTATTCATTGACTAGAGCTCAGCGTTCAACACCATAATGCCCTCAAAGCTCATCAATAAGCTAAGGACCCTGGGACTAAACACCTCCCTCTGCAAATGGCAACCCAGATTATTTACATTGCCCCCCCCACACACACACACACACCACCGCCACTCTCTGTTGTCATCTATGCACAGTCACTTTAATTAACTCTACCTACATGTACATAATACCTCAACTAACCGGTGGCCCCGCACATTGACCCTGTATATATTGTTATTTTTTTACTGCTCCTCTTTAATTACTTGTTACTTTTATCGCTTATTCTTATCCACATTTTTTGAAACTGCACTGTCGGTTAGGGGCTCGTAGTAAGCATTTCACTGTACAGTACAGGTAGATAACAATAAAAACGATAATACAGAGATACAAAATAAGTTAGAGGAAAAAGAACTTGTCGAATTTATTCAAGAACGATCTAATGTAATCTATTACAAAAATAAAGCAAACTGGATGGAATATGGAGAAAAATGCACAACATTATTCCTGAATCTCCAATACAGGAACGTTAAAAGAAAGAAATTGCAGAAACTCATTACTGAAGATGGAGTCATCTATGATTCTTTTAAATTTATATTTTTAAAGAGGAAGCTAATTATTTTAGGCAGATGTTCTCTTTTCCGTCTCATCCTCTCCAACTGAATGAAGATTATGGTAAGGAATTCTTTCAAAATAATATAAAAAATGAAAATTAACAAATGTACAGAAAGATCAGTGCGAAGGCTAAATTACAGAGGAAGAACTTGTTGAGGCTATTAAATCCTTTCAGTCTGGAAAAACCCCACGGCTTGATGGCATACCGGTAGAGGTATATCAAGTTTTTTGTTATATACTAAGAGCTCCATTGTTAGATTTAACTACTCATATAGAAACGGTAGTCTGTCAGGTACTCAGCAGGAAGGTCTGATTTCTCTATTATTAAAACAAGACCCAGATGGCAAATATAAAGACTGTCTATCTAAAACACTGGTGGCCCCTTACACTTTAATGTTGTGATGCAAAAATACTAGCAAAATGCATAGCACTCAGAATTAAAGGGGTTTTACCAGGTATTGTTCATCCTGATCAGACAGGTTTTTACATGGACGATTCATTGGAGATAATATACGACAACTACTAGAAATAATAGAACATCATGAAGCATATAAGAATCCAGGAATGGTATTTATAGCAGATTTTGAAAAGGCATTTGATAAAGTAAGACTGGATTTTATTTATAAATGCCTGGATTTTTTCTTATAAAATGGGTCAAAATAATGTATAGCAACCCCAGGTGTAAAATAGTAAATAGCGGCTACTTCTCAGAGAGTTTTGAATTAAAAATCAAATCAAATGTATTTATATAGCCCTTCGTACATCAGCTGATATCTCAAAGTGCTGTACAGAAACCCAGCCTAAAACCCCAAACAGCAAGCAATGCAGGTGTAGAAGCACGGTTGTTAGGAAAAACTCCATAGAAAGGCCAAAACCTAGGAAGAAATCTAGAGAGGAACCAGGCTATGTGGGGTGGCCAGTCCTCTTCTGGCTGTGCCGGGTGGAGATTATAACAGAACATGGCCAAGAGGTTCAAATGTTCATAAATGACCAGCATGATCAAATAATAATAATCACAGGCAGAACAGTTGAAACTGGAGCAGCAGCACGGCCAGGTGGACTGGGGACAGCAAGGAGTCACCATGTCAGGTAGTCCTGAGGCATGGTCCTAGGGCTCAGGTCCTCCGAGAGAGAGAAAGAAAGAGAGAAAGAGAGAATTAGAGAGAGCATACTTAAATTCACACAGGACACCGAATAGGACAGGAGAAGTACTCCAGATATAACAAACTGACCCTAGCCCCCCGACACATAATAAACTACTGCCGCATAAATACTGGAGGCTGAGACAGGAGGGGTCAGGAGACACTGTGGCCCCATCTGAGGGATTGTCAAGAGGAGTTAAACAAGGATCTCCTCTGTCACCATATGTATTCGTTATGGCCATTGAAATACTTGCTGTTAAAATCAGATCCAATAACAACATGAGAGGATTAGAAATCCAAGGCATAAACACAAAGGTGTCCATGTATGCCCAATGACTCCAGTTTTACATTAAGTCCGCAAGCTATATCCCTGCAATGTCTCATTGAAGATCTAGATAACTTTTCTGTACTCTTTGGACTAAAACCTAATTATGATAAGTGTGCAATATTACCTATTGGATCCTTAAAAAAATACAACTTTTACATTACCCTGCAGCTTACCTATAAAATGTGCTGACGGTGAAATAGACACACTCAGTACTCATATCACAAAATATATAAATAAGCTCTCCCAATGAATTTCAATAGAAAACTTGTAAAAATAGACAAGATCCTGCAACCATGGAGAGGTAAATACCTGTCTATTTATGGAAAAATTGCCCCGATTAACTCCTTAGTCATATATCAGTTTACTCACTTATGGTGCTGCCGACTGCTGATGAATCGTTTTTCAAATCATATGAGCAAAAATATTTTGCTTTATCTGGGACACTAAACCAAACAAAATAAAATGAGCCTATCTATATAATGAATATGAATTGGGTGGGTTGAGATTATTAATTACAAAAGCACTAAACCTCTCTCTAAAAGCTTCACTCATTCAAACGTTTTACTTGAACCCTAAATGTTTCTCCAGTAGATTAATAAGAAAATCTCATCCAATGTTTAAAAAAACCCTAGACCCACTCCAATTTGGAGTGCCTTTGTACAGATTGCCATGTCTCATTTTCGATTAATTGAAAATTAAACTTTTATCAAAGTATTTGTCTTTTTGCAGAGCTGGCTACAATTTCAATTTCACCCCCCTGTGTCACGCCTTGGTCATTGTATTTTGTGTTTTTGGTATAAATTTGGGTAGGCCAGGGGCCTGTTGCACAAAAGTAGGATTAAGACATCCGGGATAAATGATCTTGGCTGAGCTCTGGCTCAAAACATGTGTGTCCAGGCTTAATTGGTTGCACAAAGATGGATAGGGGAGCAGACAGGATTCATGTTATGGTGAAACCAATCCATGGAGATTTATTCTGTGGAGCTCACGCCTGCTCCAGACCAGGCTAAGATCACAGATTAACTGATTTAATCTGGCATCCCTAGAGTCAGTCAGCAGTCCCACAAATGGAAGCACAAATTTCACTGGAGGCATACGAGAGGTAAAAGATATAATTAGACCCAAGGCAACAAACGTTTGTGATAAAGCAATGATTTTTGGATAAAAAAATGATGTTTAGATGATGTTGCTAATTAGTATTGCAGTTTCCCTAGACTATGGTATATATAAAATGATAGAATACTAGGGCCAGAGAAACAAAATTACAAAGTCATAATATTTAACCAGTCTTTTAAAGGACAGTTGTTAAAATTATGAAACAGATGTAATTTTTAATTGAAATGCACTTCAGATATGGTTTCATAAACAAACTCCATCACACTGTATAGAATATTAAGTATCACATTTTTTGATATTTTTACTGAAAACAAGACAAAAATATGTAATTTTCTGCAGTGTGAACTCATTAAATTTATGACTTTATCCTTTTTGTGTGTGTGTGTGGCCCCTAGTAAACATGAATGGCCAAAACAAATGGCACAGGTCCAAAATCAAATACAAAACATTCTGCAAACACATTGTCTGTACTGTTTTTGAAGTAAGAAAAACAATACCCACAGACAAGGCACAGCTCTACTTGGAAAGTCAAAAAGGCTGACCTTAGTCAGCAGAGACATGGCCTTGGAGCTGGAAAGCACAAAGCAGGCCTATTATAGAGGGGATCCCTACAAAGAGACGATTCAAAGGTTCCTCCCAAGATGCCACACCCCATTCAAGGTATGTCCTTCACATCTCTAAATGGGACAAACCACATTCATATTGAATCAATTTGAACAGTCAAATGAATGGATTACCTAGCCTCCCTGGCAGCACTGTGTTCCTGTTAGAGCCACCATCACAAGCACCAGAATGCTGATCCAGTGAGTACTCCATCAAAGGCATACTGTAGGCCTGGCATGTCTTGTCTACTAGCTTCAATATGAATCTAATTAAATGTGATTCAGGGTGAAGGCCCCAGTCAGCAGCAACCACAGTGATGGAGACGATCATCAGGAGGAGACCATCTCTCTGGATTCCAGAAGGCATGAGGTATCATGTTAAGACTCTGAAAGGTCTATTTACTCAGGCAGGCAATGGTGAGGAGTCATGGTTCAAGCCAAAATATCTACATGCCTTTACAGGACTGATGCTAACAGGTGGAAAACCAGCCTGGCAACATAGTGCCTTCTAAAAGGACACACACCTGGCCAAATTCCAGCATGGGCATAATTGTATTGTGTTCCTGAGCTCTGTGAAGCTGTCAGGAGAAAAGGCTGGCAACCACCTCCGGCGCCAAATAGAACACAGACATAGACATTCAGTACAAGAAAGATGGAAAATCATTACTGGAGTCCTCAATAAAACAGGACAATTAGAAACTGGACCTGAAATTAAAAAAAACTTGAGAGGGAGTGTGAGATATGCCTTCAATGTACACTGATAACTGTAACACAAATGTATTAATCATGGATTTTTCTTTTCCCCAGCTGATGAAAGAAGATTGACACAGCTCAAAATAAAATGAGGTATATTACACCAAAGTCAATGAGCCACTGGCAATGAGCTCTTATTGTCACACAAACAATGGCATCAAAAAGTTTTTTTTTATTTTCCATTAATCAGTACAACCAAGTCATCCTTTGATACAGGCATCGCCTCTTTTGCCCACCCCCCAGCACCAGGTGTGCCAGCCACTGGCCTATATGAAGGCCTGTCAAAAATTGTGTGTTCCTTTCTGCTCTGACAATGGCATGCCCATTCGTGCAAGATGTGCAAGGCATCTATAGAACTCACTTTGCTGAGGAGAGCCTTCTGTGGCCAGAAAGGGTCTTCAGGGACCTTGGACTAATGGCTTCCCTGATGACCATCTAGAAAGATACAGGTTTTCTGCAGATGGCATCAGGTATCTATGCAGACTACTGGGTCCCCCCACTGATTACAGCACCGCTCCACGGAGCCATGCACTGAGTGTGGCCAGCAAATGGTTTGTCCACTTGCATGGCTCCGTGCAGTGGAGCCTGCCCTGTACTCAGTGGGGATGCAGAACAGCTGAACAAGGCCACAATTTGCCGCAGAAAAGGAGTGTCTGTCACCTATAGATGGTATCAAAGCATTAGAGGGCAGATGTCTTCATCTCCTTCCTGGCCACAGAAGACTCTGTGACATCAAAGAGGAGTTCTATAGGATTGCAGGTAAGAGGATCTACAAATTACAGGACAACTGTTAACACATAGTAGGATACTCATTACTTTTGTGTGACAGGTTTCCCCAATGTCATTGCAGTGGACTGTCACCATGGATGCTGGGGGAGGTGCCCATGAGGCCGATTTTGTGAATGAAATCCTTTACAGCATTAATGTTCAGGGAAAATAACTTTTTGATATTGTCCATTGACGCTCACAATCTCATTGTCAGTGATGTCATTGATTGGTGTAATATTCCTCATCTTTGATTTCAGATGGTCTCAATGCTTGACTGTGGATCAGCAATGTAATGATTAAAATTTGGCCTACAGTTAGTCCATGACTCCAGAATCTTTCCCTCTGAAATCTTTTATTTCAAGGTAAGCCACACAACCCTCTTTTTATAACCATCATGGCTGTGCAAGAATTTCCCACTGTGTTTATGAGGGTCCTGTAATGATGAGATTTTGTGTTGACAGTGAATCTCTTGTGTTGCTGGGAGACAGGGGGTATGGCTGCCAGCCTTTCTCCTGACAGCTTTCAGACTCCCAGTGAACACAGCAGGCCTACAACCATGCCCATGCCAGGACCAGGCAGAGTTGAAATGACCTTTGTTGCCTCCTGGTTTTCACGCTGTATAGCATCTGGGTCTGTAAAAAATTAGATTTTTTGATTTTAGGGATGTGATATTACTGTGGCTTGTGCTGTCCTCCACAATGTGGCCTGCCTGAGGAAGGAGAGGGCTCCCCTCAGAGTGCCACCATGTGCTGTTGCTGCTGACTGGGACAATCACATTTAATCTGATTCATATTGAAGCAGTGGACAAGACATGCCAGGCCTACAGTATGCCTTTGATGGATTACTCACTGGATCAGCATCGTCTGGTGCTTTCAATTTTGGCTTAACAGGAACACAGTGCTGCCAGGTGGCAGAGGAATTTGGTAAACCAAAGTCAGACAGTTGACAAATTTGGCCTCTTATGATGTTTGTTGTATCCCATGTGAGATGGAAGGACATAGGCTTGAATGGGGGTGCTACTGCATCCATTCATTTGTCTGTTCAGTTGAATTGATGTGTATGGATTTGTCCTGCATTTATTTTAGTGTGCAGACATGCAGGGTGTGGTATATACAGACCTTTGAATGTGTATGTATCATTTTGTATAATATGCTGTGGGTATTCTGTGCTTTCCATCTTGTAAAGTCACTGTGACTTCAGTGTGAAAGGACCTTCTGGTTTACCTGCTTTGTTTTGTCCTTATTCAATAAAGGAACATAATGTTACACATTGTGTTTTTATATTCATATGGAATGTGTATTTGTTTATATGACATGTACTAGGGCCACACTGAAGAAAAACATAAAGTCATAAATTTAAGGCTGGATTCTTTCTGCAGAAAAGCTACATATTGTTTTTTGTCAGTTTTGATACTTATGAAAATGTGATACTTTAATATTCTGTGCATCAGCATGTCTTTGTTTACACAAACCATACTGAAGTGCATTTCACGAAATGCCCCACATCTGTCATTTTAACAACTGTCCTTTTTAAAACAACTGGTTACAATATTATGACTTGTGTTTTTTTGGTCTCTGGCCCTAATATTCTATCATTTTATATATAGCCTTATAGTCTATGGGAAACTGTAAATTATCTAATGATAGCAACGCATCTTCATCATTTTTTATCAAAATCATTGAAATTAATGATCACAAACTTTTAAATAATAACATGGGTCCATGAGGATTTATGTGATAACAAATGGAAAGTAGCAGGAAATAACTATTGGTTGCCATGGTAAATCATTAATGAGATTAAATAGATCCTAATTTAGCCTGAGTCTGGAGCAGGCTACCTATCCAGAATAAATTTCCATGGTAATTTATACCATAACATGCTCCTCCTGCCCCTATCCATCTTTAGTGCAACCGATTAAGCCTGGACACACATTTTTGAGCTTCAGGATCACCAAGATATCCTCGCTGAATCCCTTATCCTAGTTTTGTGCAACAGGCCCCAGGGTGTTACATGGGTTTATATGTTGTGTTTTGTATTGGGGTTTGTATTATTTGGGATTGCGGCTGATTAGGGGTGTGGTATAGGTTTGGCTGCCTGAGGCGGTTCTCAATTAAGAGTCAGGTGTTTCTCGTTGTCTCGGATTGGGAACCGTATTTAGGCAGTTTAGTTTCGCTTTGTAATTCGTGGGTGATTGTCCTGTCTCTGTGTTGTAGTCACCAGATAGGCTGTAATTAGTTTCACGTTCCGTTTGTTGTTTTGTACTCTCAGTATTTTCATGTATCGTTACGTATTCTTTCATTAAAGTCATGAGTAACCTACACGCTGCATTTCGGTCCGACTCTCTTTCTTCCACAAACGAAGAACGCCGTTACACCCTGAAAAGATAGAACAAATATTATGGCTGAAATCAAATGTGCTGGTTGATAAAATACCTGTATTTATGGGAAATATGTTTTGTTCTTAAATTATATTGTAAATTGTATTTGGTAGAGTTTTGTTCTTCATGGAGTTATCAGAATTGTACGGGAAGATCTGCTCAATCCAAGAGTACAGCCAGTTGATTACAGCATTGCTCCAAAAATGGAGGAGGTAGAGATCTGGTCTGTCTCCCCAATATAAAGGATCAAAACTGGCGGAGGAATAAAAATAACACAAATAGGAAAGTATACCAGCTTCATTTGAGGACCAGGATGTTGACAACTGTGCCATACAGACTGCAAAATAGTTCTGAAGAGGTTTTGATGTACCGATTCCATGGTACAGGGTGTATGAGTTGATATATAAAACAACGCAAGATCAAGACTTCGTGCTTTTCAGCTAAAATTATTATATAGAATTCTATCCACCAACAAAATGTTGTATATTTGGGGCATAAAATCATCGAAGCTCTGCAGATTTTGTTGTGAGGATACAGAATCAATAGACCATTTATTTTGGTATTGCCCTCAGGTAGCCTGTTTCTGGTCTCAGGTTCAGGAATGGTTGAAAATGCATAGCATTGATCTAAAATTGACCCTAGAAATAGTACTGTTAGGAGATCTGGAGAGACCGGGTCAGTCAATTGTTAATATTCTAATATAGTAAGTGTATTTATCTTCAACACGTAATCTGTAGATTCTATTCGATAGATTGAAATTGTACGTTAAACATCATAGCATAGTTAGGCCAGCAGAGATAGATGGGATGGGCTGAGGGAAACTGAGGGTTGGTGTGTGGAATTGGAGACAAGTGGGAGTGGAGTTGCTGTGTGAGAGAGAGAATGATGGTCAAAAGATAAAGGGAAAAAAAGTCTAAATAAAACATAATAAAAGTACATTTGAATGACACTAAGTGGCAGTGTTTTTACAACTAATGCCGGTTTGCCTGAGGCTGATGCCGTGCATGTGTTTATACACATTCATATACACACACTCTCATTCAAATAAACACATACAAGAACACACACATACATGTAGAAGCGCCAGACATGCACACAAACATATACAGTTGGCATTGCTGGTATGATTTCAGTTGTTCTTGATGTCCTTTGTTTTAAATGTATTGTGAAAGGAAACTATGACATATTTTATATCACTATCATGCACTATCACCCACTATCACCCTCACACATAAGGATATGTCTCTGTTGTGGAAAGACTGGTACATGTTTGATAGTGTCTTGATGCTGTTTGTTTGTCCTTCATGTGCTAATAATTTAATGTTACCCCTTCCTTGTGTTTTTTGTAATAAATAATAAATACATAAAAAAATGTAAAAAGCATTTCACTGTAAGGTATTGTTGTTGTTGTATTCAGCAGATGTGACTAACACAATTTGATTTGATTTGAAATTGTTATCCACGTCGGCACCAACAACGTTAGGATTAAACAGTCAGACGTCACCAAGTACAACATAACTTGTAACGTAGCGAGAAAGGTGTTTTGGCATCAAGCAATTGTCTCTGGACCACTCCCGACATATCAACCGCGTGACTCACCATGACAACGTGAACGCGATTGATCGACAGTCTACTGGGTGTGGCGTTATACGGTCTTTCATTCATTGGATTCCTATCCCCTTTCTATAATATCTCTGGCAACGGCACAATGCAATGCACCCTGGACTGAAGAGCCAGACAAATAGAAAAAAGTCGTATTCCTATTAACTTCCAGGGTAGTGAGAGCAACTTTATCACAGTGCTACATCATACCGGACAGTTTTCTGCCTGATTGAATGCCAATAACTCAGATACACATGAAAACATAAAATGATCCAGGGAATCGATAGACCATCACTCAGAAATGCACAAAAACAATATAACATTCAAAATGGGCAAAATGGGTGAACCTTTCCTTTAAGCATACCGAGGAAGATATCCAATGATATGTCCATCTATATTACTCGTAAAATCAAGGCTCATTTAATAGTTGGTGACTTCCATCGTTATTGAATGTGTCTGTTTAAAAAAACATGTAATTTTAGCAGTTGGTGGCCGTGGCCAGTAAAAAATAAAAACGTACTCTCTCTTTGGCATACTGCCCAGACAGACAGTCCTAGAAAATTTAAACTTGAGAAATTGCTCTTTGATAAGAATCTATTTTTGTATATATATTTTTTAACGATTTTAATTTAAAACAATCACAGTAAGGTACTTAATTGTTACCCAGAAATGATTAGATAATGAGATTAAAACGGGTTCATTGGACCTTTTTAAATTCAGCTACAGTCATAGGGTGGATAGCTGTAGGTTGGTACACTCTTTTTGGCTGGGGAGAGATGGTCGAAAGCCATTATAGGAGATAATCATAAATGTCTGACCATCCAGCACCGTCTACGAGTGCGTCAAGAGGGTATTTTTGTGGAGTAGCGCTTGTAAGTACACTATATTTTCAAAATAATACCTGGTGAGTAAATGAGACTTTAGAGAGTGCATGGAGAATATTATTTCATATCCGTTTTGTAGGTTAGGCTACTAGACTTCATGAAAAATGGTAACATTTAACGTATGATCTGGAGCGTTTTCCTAAAGTTAATTTGATTATTTACACTCTGCTTATCCATTGAAGAAGGTATTGTAACGGTTTCGGCTTGCTATTAACCACCCAGATTAATCAATTATCAAAATACGCCATAGCCTAATTTTGCATGGAATTATAGAAATCAGTAGGCCTACCTCATATTTTTGATACCTACAATTTTCATTATTTGTTGGTCTTGTTAACCTAAAAAGTGAATGTAGCCTACATTATACATGTTTCCATTGACACAGGTTTATCCGACAAAAGTCTAATTGAAGCGGCAGATACAGGAGAAACCTTCTAAAGATAGACAACATTTTTATTCGTTCCACAGGGGTGAATATTTGTTTTGTAGAACTTTCTTTATTGTGACAAATGATGGTGGAAACGGTATTTTCGAGTAAATGGTGATTGCCGAATCATTTTGAAGGTAGCTACGTAGGGCACGTTATGTCACCGTAACTTTAACGTTCCACTTCACATTTAATTTTAAATGCCTACTGCTTGCGAAATAAACATTCAACTATACAAATAATGTTTATTTGCAGGACAAGGATTGTACAGACCTTCAATAATGCCTGAATTGCTTCGCCAATTGTTTCCGATCTACTGGAGTGCATGTTTCACCATGCCACGGACCGTGGCGATACGTTGGCACATTATAATTATTAGAATATGGCAAACATTACTCAATTCTTGCATTATATCTGTTCGTGCTTTTACGGGCTACCGTAGACATGAAACTGCGCAATTGGCCTAAATGGGTAATGGAAACACTTCAATCACCTCATTATTATTCGACACTATAGTTTTTGCTAATATAAGGGCTCTGAAAGTGTTACATTTGTAATCATTCAAGAGTGTTGAAATCCTACCTTGAAATAACTGTCTCGCCTATAATGATATCAGAGCTGTCAATAGCACATCAGTCAATCAGCCATTGAAATAGCCGCCTAGCTAACATTTAAACTATTTTCAATCACCATATTTGTCACTTTGGTCCTACATAGGCCTATATGTTCAGCTACAATTTAATTGATGAATTAATTGTCTTTTATTGCACCGATAAAAGATAGCCATTGCGACACAAGATGGTTAAATGGAAATGTACAATTGTCGAGTTTATTTTCTATATGCGACTTTTCTATATGTCAACAAAGAAAATCACTGGACAAGTTCATGGAAACTTAGCTAGTTACTTAAACCTTTCTGAGTTTGTAGACTACTCAGTACTCTACTTTTTTTGTACCAGATTGTCGAGATGTGTTAAATTAATCTTGTTTCCCATGCAGGAAATAGTATGTTTTGAGTACATGATTGTAAAATAACAATTATGGTGGTTTAGTCTTCACAAAATAAGTGTCATTGTCAGAACTATATGAATATTAGGTTAATGTATCTAATGCATCATTATGTTTTCCTTATTATTATTTACTTCTGTAGGCCTATCATGGTTCTTCAGCCCATATGCATAAGAGCCAACAGTGACAGTTTTGAAGGTATTTCGTACACTTTGTATTTTATTGTCCAATAAGGCCAATAAGAACAAACTCTCGGATAGCCTATAAACGCCTTTTGATTCATTGTTGACTATTGATGATACTCTAGTTTGATTTAAGGACTGCTTTGGACTGTCAGAAGTATGAAGCATTGGCTGTAGCAAACTTTGTTAAAGCCCCATAGTGGTGCAAGATTGCATTATTCAGAGGGATTTACTGCTCTGTTTACTGTATTTTACAGGAAAGTTTAGTTATGTTTAGATATAATCCATATAGCCTGTATTCAAACAAACCCAGCATAAAGTGTTTGAACATGATCTTTCATTATGACATGGTCGTTGCCTACTAGAAAGCAAGTTTGAACGAGTCTTTTTGAAGTGAAAATGCATTACAGCTATGCTGAAGTGGCAAGGACATATCCCAACATGCGCCAGCTGCAGCACAGCCTCCCCAAAAGGCTGCATTTACAGAGACGCCATTCCTTGCTTCAGGTAGACGTGACTGAGTATTTATTCCTGTCAAAAGGGTTGGTGAGTAACTGATTACACACACGTATAATTTGATTGCAAAAATCCTAAAACGAATCAATTACTTAACCAGCAAAAAGATTGTAATCAGGTGACGGATACTTTTGAAATAATAGATGATTTCTTTTTGGATTACTTTAAAGAACCAGTGCAGTCAAACTAGATTGTTCTGTGTTTTATGCTGCCTAGAAGGCCAGCATCATGGAGTCGCCTTTTCACTGTTAACGATTCTGGTTATTTTGAGCCTGTAATCACACCCACAAATGCTGATGCTCTAGATACTCAACTAGTCTAAAGAAGGCCAGTTATATTGCTTCTTTAAACAGGACAACAGTTTTCAGATGTGCTAACATAATTGCAAAATGGTTTTCTAATGATCAATTATCCCTTTTAAAATGATGAACTTGGATTAACTAACACAACGTGCCATTGGAACATTGGAGTGTTTGTTGCTTGTAATGGGCCTCTGAACGCCTATGTAGATATTCCATAAGAAATCAGCAGTTTCTGTCGTAGATAATTGTTTCAGAAATATAATACTGTCTATAGAAATATAATACTCTCAGAAGAACTTTTGAATTCAATGTAGACTTTAATACAAGTTATTAAAAGCCGTGCTGGTCTGCGGAATAGCCGCCGCTTCTTAGCACTGGCTCTGCTTTTATACATACATAGTATTTGTGTACATCACATATGTAAATAAAGTTACTCCCCCTTAGTATCTGCTTTTGGTTACAACGATGGCAGAACTCTTTCCATGTTCTAAAAATAATGTATGTACTGCATGCTTATGTTTTACGTGTTAGTCATCAGTTATCTTGCCTACATCCTTCTTCCTGTATCCTGCTGACCACAGCACGTTCAGCTGTCATGAATGCACGTATGGTCTTGGTTAATGTATTCTTACAAAAATAGAGTATGGTCTGGGTGTCATATGGCCTGGATTTTAATGTGCATGTCCTTGCTACTTCAGCCTAGCAGCCAAACCTATCTACATGCAATGCTGAGCTTTCCTCAATGGTTCGCTCCAACATTTCCACCTACAATAGTCATTTACAACATTAACAATGTCTACACTGTATTTCTGATCAATTTAATGTTATTTTAAATGGACAAAAAATTGCTTTTCTTTCAAAATCAAGGACGTTTCTAAATTATCCCAAACTTTTGAAAGGTAGTGTATACAGTTGAAGTCAGAACTTTACATACACCTAGCCAAATGCATTTAAACTCCGTTTTTCACAATTCCTGACATTTAATCCTAGCAAAAATTTCCTGTATTAGGTCAGTTAGGATCACTCCTTTATTTTAAGAATGTAAAATGTCAGAATAATAGTGGAGAGAATGGTTTATTTCAGCTCTTACTTCTTTCATCACATTCCCAGTGGGTCAGAAGTTTGCATACACTCAATTAGTATTTGGTAGCATTGCATTTAAATAGTTTAACTTGGGTCAAACGTTTCAGGTAGCCTTCCACCAGCTTCCCACAATCAGTTGAGTGAATTTTGGCCCATTCCTCCTGACAGTGTCACGTTCTGACCTTTATTTCATTTGTTTTGTATTTATTTTAGTATGGTCAGGGCGTGAGTTGGGTGGGCAGTCTATGTTTGTTTTTCTTTGTTTTGGGGTATTTCTATGTTTCGGCCTAGTATGGTTCTCAATCAGAGGCAGGTGTCATTAGTTGTCTCTGATTGAGAATCATACTTAGGTAGCCTGGGTTTCACTGTGTGTTTGTTGGGTGATTGTTCCTGTCTCTGTGTTTTGCACCAGATAGGACTGTTTTAGGTTTTCGCACGTTTGTTGTTTTGTTAGTTTATTCGTGTACAGTTTCTTTATTAAAGTACAATGAATAACAACCACGCTGCATTTTGGTCCGCCTCTACTTCACCTAAAGAAAACCGTTACAGACAGAGCTGGTGTAACTGAGTCAGGTTTGTAGGCCCCCTTGCTCGCACATGCTTTTTCAGTTCTGCCCACACATTTCTATGGGTTTGAGGTCAGGGCTTTGTGAAGGCCAATACCTTGACTTTGTTGTCCTTAAGCCATTTTGCCACAACTTTGGAAGTATGCTTGGTGTCATTGTCCATTTGGAAGACCCATTTGCGACCAAGCTTTAACTTCCTGACAGATGTCTTGAGATGTTGCTTCAATATATACACATACATTTCCTACCTCATGATGCCATCTATTTTGTGAAGTGCACCAGTACCTCCTGCAGCAAAAGCACCCCCACAACATGATACTTCCATCCCCGTGCTCACGGTTGGGATGGTGTTCTTTGGCCTGCAAGCCTCCCCCTTTTTCCTACAAACATAATGGTCATAATGGTCATTATGGCCAAGCAGTTCTATTTTTGTTTCATCAGACCAGAGGACATTTCTCCAAAAAGTATGATCTTTGTCTCCATGTGCAGCAAACCATATGGTGGTTTTGGAGCAGTGGCTTCTTCCTTGCTGAACGACCTTTCAGATTATGTCGATTTTGGACTCGTTTTACTGTGGATACAGATACTTTTGTACCTGTTTCCTCCAGCATCTTCACAAGGTCCTTTGCTGTTCTGGGATTGAGTTGCAATCGCACCAAATTACGTTAATCTCTAAGGAGACAGAATGCGTCTCCTTCCTGAGCGGTATGACTGTGTGGTTCAATGGTGTTTATTCTTGCGTACTATTGTTTGTACAGATGAACGTGGTACCTTCAGGCATTTGGAAATTTCTCCCAAGGATGATCCAGGCTTGTGGAGGTCTACACTTTTTCTTCTGAGATCTTGGCTGATATCTTTTGATTTTCCCATGATGTCAAGCAGAGAGGCACTGAGTTTGAAGGTAGGCCTTGAAATACATCCACAGGTACACCTCCAATTTACTCAAATGAGGTCAATTAGCCTTTCAGACTCTTCTAAAGCCATGACATAATTTTCTGGAATTTCCAAGCTGTTTAAAAGCACAGTCAACTTCGTGTATGTAAATTTCTGACCCACTGGAATTGTGTTTCGTGGTAATTTCCTGTAGTACCATGTGAAAGGAGAGTTTACAAACCACACAAGTCAGAGTTATACTTTAAACTTCATCTTTTAATAATATGAGCTTCAGCATAGCCCTTTGACTCTCAGATCAATTCAGTGTCTATAAATGAATTCTGAGAGTGTCAACATAATGGCAACTGAGATCTTTTATAACAAAGATCCAACCCCTAGTCGACATGACAAACCACACATAATAGGAAAACTGCACAAAGGCCTTTTACTTGAGAGAGGAGTATCCCATAGCCAGATAGCATTAGCTATAAATGATCATTTAGTTTGCTCTCTAAGACGAGGTTCTACTTCTCGTTCTTGGTACTTCCTATTACCAAAACATTACATCATCCAATGGCATATATCAATGATCAATTCTAGATACTCCCATCTCAAATACAACCCACCCCTGGACAAGCTCCCTGAGAGGAGTGAGCCTCTAGGTCATATACTATGAAAGACAAGTTTCAACATCAGAGGGGACATACAATGGTATGTCCTCCCCCCAATGGGAAAATGAGGGAGTGACTAGAGTACAGACATAGTGGAGTCCTTCACATGGTTTCACAGATATATTCATTATGAAGACAATGTTCAAACCTGACTTCTCCCTTCCTGATATTCTGCCTATTACCAGACATGTAAAGGACAAGCCTGACAGTGAGGTTTAACGTGGTTGGCATCCAATAAATGTTGCATTACCGCCACCTACAAGACTGGAACACGACTCCCTTATACTTTGCTTGAAAAAAATAAATAAATAAGCAAATACCCTACCCTACCATCTAACACTACGCTCACAAATAAAAAACAACCCTACCCTACTCCATTATTGAAATGTATTTAGTCCTATTTCAGGCCAACAACCCGGAAAGGATGGGACACCACCACTTAACACACCCTGTAACTCTTCTGATTGAATTTCTCGTACACCCAAATATCTCTCTGCAGCTGCCACCAAAACAATTTTTTGCGACTTATGTTCTATCCCTGCAGTACTATAAATGTTATAAATGCTCAAAATCCAATCTTACTGAAACATATATCAGTTGTTGGCCTATCCCTCTGTACTGGTACAGATCCCCTTGGGCACCCCTACAATTGACACATAACACTACTTTCCCCAATGCCACACATTCCTTTGTCTAATGCCCTTCTGCACACTTCTCACACCTAAGAACCTCCCTCCTACACACTGCTGCCACACTGCCCATAAGATTGACACCTGTAACAACTTAATGTTTTTGGCACTAAAGCTCGTACTTACATATCCTAACATCACTTTGTCCGGTAAAGACTCAACATCAAAACTAAAAAAGAAGAGACAAGGGTCCACTTTTTCCAAAAACTTCACTCCTACTGTCACCTGTGGTTGGTCAACAACAACAGCATCACTTCAAAAATAGAGCAGAATCCTATTTTCTCTGCCTCAGCTGAGCAGCTTCCATTGGCACGAGCACTGCCGACTGCTCCACCTGGATATAATTTCTATCCAGAATTTTTATTATATAGCCAATTTTGACTTTGTCTGTGGTAACTAGTCGAAATGGTTGTGCCTGTTGTTCACATGCGTATTTGTCCTCTCATTGGCTAGAATTGTCCCACCTGATCTTGGCTCCTCCTGACTGCCTTCTATTTTTGAAGACATTTATTTTCCTTGTTAGAACGGCCACTAGAGTATCATGATATGATTATTTAGTGTCTCATAATTATGACTTGCATATCTCTTAATTTTGAGATGTCCCTCTAAGGCCCTTTTGCTAGCTTGCTAGCTCTGGCCCGTCGAGCCACTCACTGGACCCCTATGATCACTCGACTATGCATGCCTCTCCCTAATGTCAATATGCCTTGTCCATTGCTGTTTTGGTTAGTAAATAGTGCCTTATTTCACTGTAGAGCCCCTAGCCCTGCTCAATACACCTTAGTTATTAACCCTTTAGTTCCACCTCCCACACATGCGGTGACCTCACCTGGTTTAAATGATGTTTCTAGAGACTATATCTCTCTCACTCAATGCATAGGTTTACCTCCACTGTATTCACATCCTACCATACCTTTGTCTGTATATTATGCCTTGAATCTATTCTACCATGCCCAGAAACCTGCTCCTTTTACTCTCTGTTCCGAACGTACTAGATGACCAATTCTTATAGCCTTTAGCCGTACCCTTATCCTACTCCTCCTCTGTTCCTCTGGTGATGTAGAGGTTAATCCAGACCATGCAGTGCCGAGCTCCACTCCCATTCCCCAGGCACTCTCATCTGTTGATTTCTGTAACCTTAAAAGCCTTGGTTTGATGCATGTTAACATTAGAAGCCTCCTCCCTAAATTTGTTTATTCACTGCCTTAGCACACTGCCAATCCGGATGTCCTAGCTGTGTCTGAATCCTGGCTTAGGAAGACCACAAAACCCCCTGAAATTTCCATCCCTAACTATAACATTTTCCGACAAGATAGAACTGCCAAAGGGGGCGGAGTTGCAATCTACTGCAGACAAAGCCTGCAGAGTTATGTCTTACTATCCAGGTCTGCGCCCAAACAATTTGAGATTCTACTTTTAAAAATTCACCTTTCCAGAAACAAGTCTCTCACTGTTGCCGCTTGCTATAGACCACCCCAGCTGTGCCTTCAGAGCTTGTGCTGTTAGGTGACCTAAACTGGGACATGCTTAACACCCCGGCCATCCTACAATCTAAGTTTGATGCCCTCAATCTCACACAAATTATCAATGAACCTACCAGGTACAACCCCAAATCCGTAAACACGGGCACCCTCATGGATATCATCCTAACCAACCTGCCCTCCAAATACACCTCTGCTGTCTTCAACCAGGATCTCAGCGATCACTGCCTCATTGCCTGTGTCCGTAATGGGCCTGCGGTCAAACAACCACCCCTCATCACTGTCAAAGACTCCCTAAAACACTTCAGCGAGCAGGCCTTTCTAATCAACCTGGCCCGGGTATCCTGGAAGGATATGGACCTCATTCTGTCAGAGGATGCCTGGTTATTCTTTAAAAGTGCTTTCCTCACCATCTTAAATAAGCATGCCCCATTCAATAAAAAAAAAAACAGGAACAGATATAGCCCTTGGTTTAATCTAGCCCTGACTGCCCTTGACCAGCACAAAAACATCCTGTGGTGTACTAGCATCGAAAAGCCCCCACGATATGCACATTTTCAGGGAAGTTAGGAACCAATATACACAGGCAGTCCGGAAAGCAATGGCTAGCTTTTTCAAACAGAAATTTGCATCCTGTAGCACAAACTCAAAAAGGTTCTGGGACACTGTAAAGTCTATGGAGAATAAGAGCACCCTGTCACGAATCTCGCCGAAGATGGTGCCTCTTCCTGTTCGGGCGGCGGTCGGCGGTCGTCGTCAACGGCCTATTAGCTGCCATCGATTCCCTTTCCGTTTGTTTCTGTTTATTGGGTTTAATTGGGTACACCTGTTTTGAGTTAGTGTTTGTTTGTAGGCTATTTAAGGGCACTAGGCCCGCTGGGTATTTGTGCGGGCTTGTTATTTGGTTTTGGTGTATTAGTGTGATCTATATTTTTCCGGACAGTTTTAGTCCTTTGTATTTTGGAAGGGTTGTTTCATGCGCCCTTGTGTTTTGCATGTCCGTGTCTCCACTGTCTTTGGAATAAAATATCCACGTACGGAATTACCTGCTCTCTGCGCTTGACTCCTCCTGTCACCATTCCTAGAAGTCGTAACACACCCCCTCCCAGCTGCCCACTGCACTGAGGCTAGGAAACACTGTCACCACCGATACATTCGCGATAATTGAGAATTTCAATAAGCATTTTTCTACGGCTGGCCATGCTTTCCACCTGGCTACCCCTACCTCGGTCAACAGCCCTGCACCCCCCACAGCAACTTGCCCAAGCCTCATCCATTTCTCATTCACCCAAATCCAGATAGCTGATGTTCTGAAAGAGCTGCAAAATCTGGACCCCTACAAATCAGCCGGGCTAGACAATCTGGACCCTACAATTATCTGCCTAAATTGTTGCAACCCCTATTACTAGCCTGTTCAACCTCTTTCGTATCGTCTGAGATCCCCAAAGATTGGAAAGCTGCCGCGGTCATCCCCCTCTTCAAAGGGGGAGACAATCTAGACCCAAACTGCTACAGACCTATTTCTATCCTACCTGCCTTTCTAAGGTCTTCAAAAGCCAAGTTAACAAACAGATCACCGACTATTTTGAATCCAGCCACACCTTCTCCGCAATGCAATCTGGTTTCTCGAGCTGTTCATGGGTGCACCTCAGCCACGCTCAAGGTCCGAAACAGTATCATAACCACCATCGATAAGAGGCAGCTCTATTCATCGACCTGGCCAAGGCTTTCGACTCTGTCAATCACCACATTCTTATCGGCAGACTCAACAGCCTTGGTTTCTCAAATGACTGCCTCGCCTGGTTCACCAGCTACTTCTCAGACATAGTTCAGTGTGTCAAATCGGAGGGCCTCTTGTCCGGACCTCTGGCAGTCTCTATGGGGGTGCCACATGGTTCAATCCTCGGGCCGACTCTTTTCTTTGTACACATCAAATCAAATCAAATTTATTTATATAGCCCTTCGTACATCAGCTGATATCTCAAAGTGCTGTACAGAAACCCAGCCTAAAACCCCAAACAGCAAGCAATGCAGGTGTAGAAGCACGGTGGCTAGGAAAAACTCCCTAGAAAGGCCAAAACCTAGGAAGAAACCTAGAGAGGAACCAGGCTATGTGGGGTGGCCAGTCCTCTTCTGGCTGTGCCGGGTGGAGATTATAACAGAACATGGCCAAGATGTTCAAAACATCATAAATGACCAGCATGGTCGTATAATAATAAGGCAGAACAGTTGAAACTGGAGTAGCAGCACGGTCAGGTGGACTGGGGACAGCAAGGAGTCATCATGTCAGGTAGTCCTGGGGCATGGTCCTAGGGCTCAGGTCAGTTGAAACTGGAGCAGCAGCATGGCCAGGTGGACTGGGGACAGCAAGGAGTCATCATGTCAGGGAGTCCTGGCATGGTCCTAGGGCTCAGGTCCTCCGAGAGAGAGAAAGAAAGAGAGAAGGAGAGAATTAGAGAACGAACACTTAGATTCACACAGGACACCGAATAGGACAGGATAAGTACTCCAGATATAACAAACTGACCCTAGCCCCCCGACACATAGACCACTGCAGCATAAATACTGGAGGCTGAGACAGGAGGGGTCAGGAGACACTGTGGCCCCATCCGAGGACACCCCCGGACAGGGCCAAACAGGAAGGATATAACTCCACCCACTTTGACAAAGCACAGCCCCCACACCACTAGAGGGACATCTTCAACCACCAACTTACCATCCTGAGACAAGGCTGAGTATAGCCCACAAAGATCTCCGCCATGGCACAACCCAAGGAGGGGCGCCAACCCAGACAGGATGACCACATCAGTGAATCAACCCACTCAGGTGACGCACCCCATCCAGGGACGGCATGAGAGAGCCCCAGTAAGCCAGTGACTCAGCCCCTGTAATAGGGTTAGAGGCAGAGAATCCCGGTGGAAAGAGGGGAACCGGCCAGGCAGAGACAGCAAGGGCGGTTCGTTGCTCCAGAGCCTTTCCGTTCACCTTCCCACTCCTGGGCCAGACTACACTCAATCATATGACCCACTGAAGAGATGAGTCTTCAGTAAAGACTTAAAGGTTGAGACCGAGTTTGCGTCTCTTACATGGGTAGGCAGACCATTCCATAAAAATGGAGCTCTATAGGAGAAAGCCCTGCCTCCAGCTGTTTGCTTAGAAATTCTAGGGACAATTAGGAGGCCTGCGTCTTGTGACCGTAGCGTACGTGTAGGTATGTACGGCAGGACCAAATCAGAGAGATAGGTAGGAGCAAGCCCATGTAATGCTTTGTGGGTTAGCAGTAAAACCTTGAAATCAGCCCTTGCTTTGACAGGAAGCCAGTGTAGAGAGGCTAGCACTGGAGTAATATGATCACATTTTTTGGTTCTAGTCAGGATTCTAGCAGCCGTATTTAGCACCAACTGAAGTTTATTTAGTGCTTTATCCGGGTAGCCGGAAAGTAGAGCATTGCAGTAGTCTAACCTAGAAGTGACAAAAGCATGGATTAATTTTTCTGCATCATTTTTGGACAGAAAGTTTCTGATTTTTGCAATGTTACGTAGATGGAAAAAAGCTGTCCTTGAAATGGTCTTGATATGTTCTTCAAAAGAGAGATCAAGGTCCAGAGTAACGCCGAGGTCCTTCACAGTTTTATTTGAGATGACTGTACAACCATTAAGATTAATTGTCAGATTCAACAGAAGATCACTTTGTTTCTTGGGACCTAGAACAAGCATCTCTGTTTTGTCCGAGTTTAAAAGTAGAAAGTTTGCAGCCATCCACTTCCTTATGTCTGAAATGCATGCTTCTAGCAAGGGCAATTTTGGGGCTTCACCATGTTTCTTTGAAATGTACAGCTGTGTGTCATCCGCATAGTAGTGAAAGTTAACATTATGTTTTCGAATAACATCCCCAAGAGGTAAAATATATAGTGAAAACAATAGTGGTCATAAAACGGAACCTTGAGGAACACCGAAATTTACAGTTGTTTTGTCAGAGGACAAACCATTCACAGAGACAAACTGATATCTTTCCGACAGATAAGATCTAAACCAGGCCAGAACTTGTCCATGTAGACCAATTTGGTTTCCAATCTCTCCAAAAGAATGTGGTGATCGATGGTATCAAAAGCAACACTAAGGTCTAGGAGCATGAGGACAGATGCAGAGCCTCGGTCCGATGCCATTAAAATGTCATTTACCACCTTCACAAGTGCCGTCTCAGTGCTATGATGGGGTCTAAAACCAGACTGAAGCATTTCGTATACATTGTTTGTCTTCAGGAAGGCAGTAAGTTGCTGCGCAACAGCCTTTTCTAAAAGTTTTGAGAGGAATGGAAGATTCGATATAGGCCGATAGTTTTTTATATTTTCTGGGTCAAGGTTTGGCTTTTTCAAGAGAGGCTTTATTACTGCCACTTTTAGTGAGTTTGGTACACATCCGGTGGATAGAGAGCCGTTTATTATGTTCAACATAGGAGGGCCAAGGACAGGAAGCAGCTCTTTCAGTAGTTTAGTTGGAATAGGGTCCAGTATGCAGCTTGAAGGTTTAGAGGCCATGATTATTTTCATCATTGTGTCAAGAGATATAGTACTAAAACACTTGAGCGTCTCTCTTGATCCTAGGTCCTGGGAGAGTTGTGCAGACTCAGGACAACTGAGCTTTGAAGGAATACACAGATTTAAAGAGGAGTCCGTAATTTGCTTTCTAATAATCATAATATTTTCCTCAAAGAAGTTCATGAATTTATCACTGCTAAAGTGAAAGTCATCCTCTCTTGGGGAATGCTGCTTTTTAGTTAGCTTTGCGACAGTACCAAAAAGGAATTTCGGATTGTTCTTATTTTCCTCAATTAAGTTAGAAAAATAGGATGATCGAGCAGCAGTAAGGGCTCTTCGGTACTGCACGGTACTGTCTTTCCAAGCTAGTCGGAAGACTTCCAGTTTGGTGTGGCGCCATTTCCGTTCCAATTTTCTGGAAGCTTGCTTCAGAGCTCGGGTATTTTCTGTGTACCAGGGAGCTAGTTTCTTATGAGAAATGTTTTTAGGGGTGCAACTGCATCTAGGTTATTGCGCAAGGTTAAATTGAGTTCCTCAGTTAGGTGGTTAACTGATTTTTGTCCTCTGGCGTCCTTGGGTAGATAGAGGGAATCTGGAAGGACATCAAGGAATCTTTGTGTTGTCTGTGAATTTATAGCACGGCTTTTGATGTTCCTTGGTTGGGGTCTGAGCAGATTATTTGTTGCAATTGCAAACGTAATAAAATAGTGGTCCGATAGTCCAGGATTATGAGGAAAAACATTAAGATCCACAACATTTATTCCATGGGACAAAACTAGGTCCAGCGTATGACTGTGACAGTGAGTGGGTCCAGAGACATGTTGGACAAAACCCACTGAGTCGATGATGGCTCCGAAAGCCTTTTGGAGTGGGTCTGTGGACTTTTCCAGGTGAATATTAAAGTCACCAAAGATTAGAATATTATCTGCTATGACTACAAGGTCCGATAGGAATTCAGGGAACTCAGTGAGGAACGCTGTATATGGCCCAGGAGGCCTGTAAACAGTAGCTATAAAAAGTGATTGAGTAGGCTGCATAGATTTCATGACTAGAAGCTCAAAAGACGAAAACGTCTTTTTTTTTTTTGTAAATTGAAATTTGCTATCGTAAATGTTAGCAACACCTCCGCCTTTGCGGGATGCACGGGGGATATGGTCACTAGTGTAGCCAGGAGGTGAGGCTTAGTTCGTTGACTACAATTGCCTTTGAAGTAAGGGATCTAACATTAAGTAGCCCTATTTTGAGATGTGAGGTATCATGATCTCTTTCAATAATGACAGGAATGGAGGTGGTCTTTATCCTAGTGAGATTGCTAAGGCGAACACCGCCATGTTTAGTTTTGCCCAACCTAGGTCGAGGCACAGACACGGTCTCAATGGTGATAGCTGAGCTGACTACACTGACTGTGCTAGTGGCAGACTCCACTATGCTGGCAGGCTGGCTAACAGCCTGCTGCCTGGCCTGCACCCTATTTCATTGTGGAGCTAGAGGAGTTAGAGCCCTGTCTATGTTGGTAGATAAGATGAGAGCACCCCTCCAGCTAGGATGGAGTCCGTCACTCCTCAGCAGGTCAGGCTTGGTCCTGTTTGTGGGTGAGTCCCAGAAAGAGACATTATCTATCAGAAATTATCTACAAATTCTATCTTTTAGGAGGGGCAGAAAACAGTTTTCAACCAGCGATTGAGTTGTGAGACTCTGCTGTAGAGCTCATCACTCCCCCTAACTGGGAGGGGGCCAGAGACAATTACTCGATGCCGACACATCTTTCTAGCTGATTTACACGCAGAAGCTATGTTGCGCTTGGTGATCTCTGACTGTTTCATCCTAACATCGTTGGTGCCGACGTGGATAACAATATCTCTATACTCTCTACACTCGCCAGTTTTAGCTTTAGCCAGCACCATCTTCAGATTAGCCTTAACGTCGGTAGCCCTGCCCCCTGGTAAACAGTGTATGATCGCTGGATGATTCGTTTTAAGTCTAATACTGCGGGTAATGGAGTCGCCAATGACTAGAGTTTTCAATTTGTCAGAGCTAATGGTGGGAAGCTTCGGCGTCTCAGACCCCGTAACGACAGGAGTAGAGACCAGAGAAGACTCAGCCTCTGACTCCGACTCGCTGCTTAATGGGGAAAACCGGTTGAAAGTTTCTGTCGGCTGAATGAGCGACACCGGTTGAGCGTTCCTACAGCATTTCCTTCCAGAAACCGTGAGAAAGTTGTCCGGCTGCGGGGACTGTGCCAGGGGATTTATACTACTATCTGTACTTACTGGTGGCACAGACGCTGTTTCATCCTTTCCTACACTGAAATTACCCTTGCCTAACGATTGCGTCTGAAGCTGGGCTTGTAGCACAGCTATCCTCGCCGTAAGGCGAGTACAGCGACTGCAATTAGAAGGCATCATGTTAATGTTACTACTTAGCTTCGGCTGTTGGAGGTCCTGACGAATCGTGTCCAGATAAAGCGTCCGGTAATTAAAAAGTAAAAACCGTAAAGTTGTCAGGTAGCAAAATAGGTTGGCAACAAAACGCACAGCAACTCGAAAACAAGTCTGCAAGTTGTGACCGGAAATTACGTCAAAAATGATGTCAAAGAAATTACATCAATGATGTCGCTCTTGCTGCTGGTGACTCTCTGATCCACCTCTAAGCAGAAAACACCATTCTGTATACTTCTGGCCATTCTTTGGACACTCTTAACTATCCTCGAGACAAGCTTCAATGCCATACGACTCTCCTGTGGCCTCCAACTGCTCTTAAATGCAAGTAAAACTAAATGCATGCACCTAAACCAATCGCTGCCCACCCGCCCGTCCAGCATCATTACTGGTGGTTCTGACTTAGAATATGTGGACAAATACAAGTATCTAGGTGTCTGGTTAGACTGTAAACTCTCCTTACAGCCTCACATTAAACATCTCCATTCCAAAATGAAATCTAGAATCGGTTTCCTATTTCGCAACAAAGCAACCTTCACTCATGCTGCCAAACATACCCTCGTGAAACTGACTATCCTACCGATCCTTGACTTTGGCGATGTCATTTACAAAATAGTCTCCAACACTCTACTCAGCAAATTGGATGCAGTCTATCCCAGTGCCATCCGTTTTGTCACCAAATCCCCATATACTACCCACCACTGCGACCCGTATGCTCTCGTTGGCTGACCCTCGCTTCATATTCGTCGTTAAACCCACTGGCTCCAGGTCATCTATAAGTCTTTGCTAGGTGCCCGATATCTCACAGGATGTATAAATCAGAAATGTCCCTTTAGAACTCACCACCAAATAGGGTAATGAGAGGAAGTCCAGCGGCGGGAAGAGGGAGAAGGTGGAGGTAGATGAAACTTGGCCAACGTTCTACACATTATATCTCAATTTAGTTTTCTTTTCTGTTACGAACAGTGTGAACTAAGTTTTGTGGACTTTTTTGTTGTTTAAAAGAAGTACATGGGCGAATGTATTTATTGCACTCGTGCACTTCACAGTGAAGGCGTTCCCTGATGGAAATTTGCAAATACATGCTAAAAAGTGCCAATAGGATCTCGCTCTCTTGCTTGGCTCTGCCCACCTCCTTGCTTGTTCTGCACACTATGCTTCTTTTGCTCTCATTGGATATGACACTGTTGAGATATCTTGGGTTAGTTGCCAATATCTTTGCTAATGTTCTTGTCACTTGCTAGCTAGCAAACTTCAGCTACCACAGTCATGTCAAACATTGCACCTGGGATGACACACTAGCTGCATTTCTGTTTGTTTGAGCTTTGTTCTATTGGTATTTACTTGGATATATCCATAATGATGTTGATGAGGTCTGACAGCCAGACAGCAAGGCTTATATTAACCCCCTCTGTTACAAAACAAATACAGCGAGCCAAACCTCGTTGGGTCTCACGGTCACGGCTGGCTGTGACACAGCCTGGAATCGAACCCGGGTATGTAGTGATGCCTCAAGCACTGCGATGCAGTGACTAAGTACCGCTGCACCACTCGGGAGGCCCACTTTGTCACTTTCACAAGGTTGTAGTAATTAAAGTTTCAGCTATTATGATATTGGCTCAAATCTAGGTTTTGCCTTTATATTTTGAGAAAATGAACAACAATAATATCAGTCAGTTAACATGACCTTTATGAATTATGAAACCTTTCTGCTTTAAGTGATTTTTGGATTACATAAATGCGTCAAGATTTGCAAAAACTTACGTTAGCTGATGATCTCCTAAATCTGTGTTTACCATCCAAACAATTCATTTCCCAATTGGCTTTGGCCAACGAGCTATGGCGGAGTTAGTGCCAACAAAAAGATGCCATTACTATAGCTCTCTATCGAGCCTCCAGACTGTGCCCATCTGCGTCTCCTCCAGTGCGAGCACGAGCTGCAGTATATAGCTTCATGCAGGCTAGCAACAACTGTTGAATTAGCAGCTCTCTATTTTCATCACGGACAAGAGTGGTAGGCTTTACCAAACAGAACTGAAAGTGTGACCAGACAAGCAGCAAGTTGACAAAACAATACATGCAGTCAGCTAGATGGCTAACTTTAGCGTCCACCATCCTCATGTGTTTCTCTCTAGCAGTGAAGTTCTCTCCAGAGTCCGAGTAGGAAGCAAAGCATATTGTTTATTTGCCCAATCAATCCTGCTGAGAACTTGATAAATGCAGCTTCCCCTCTGAAAATAAACCAGACCTACATTATAGGTCATTCTATTAATTTACACATTTTCATTCATATTTATATAATTGTGACGGTTTATTATTACTGTACTCAAGTTCACTTTGACATTCTCTTTAATTTACCAACAGATATATGGAGGATGGGAAGAGTGCTTCAGCTACTGATATTGGCTTTGATACTATTGATCTGCATTTATGTATTATTTGTAAGTTCTAAAATTTTAAACATTTATTATGTTTTAGTCATTTTGAAGCTATACATTGTTTACGACAGCATTATTGATACAATATTATACAGTGCATTCATATCCTGCCCCTTTTTTCACATTTTATGTTACAGCCTTATTCTAAAATTGATTAAATAAAGAAAATCCTCATCAATCTACACATAATGCCTCGTAACATTTTAGAAAATTGATAAAAAATAAATCACAGAAACACCTTAAGTATTCAGACCCTTTCCTATGAGACTCGAAATTGAGCTTGGGTGTATCCTGTTTCCGTCGATCACCCTTGAGATGTTTCTTCAACTTGATTGGAGTCCACCTGTGGTAAATTCAATTGATTGGACATGATTTAGAAAGGCACACACCTGTCTATATAAGGTCCCACAGTTGACAGTCTGTCAGAGCAAAAACCCAGCCATGAGGTTGAAGGAATTGTCCGTAGAGCTCCGAGACAGGATTGTAATTGAGGCAAAGATCTGGGGAAGCTTACAAAAAAATATCTGCAGCATTGAAGGTCCTCAAGAACACAGTGGCCTCCTTCATTCTTAAATGGAAGAAGTTTGGAACCATCAAGACTCTTCCTAGAGCTGTCAGCCCGGCCAAACTGAGCAATCGGGGGAGATGAACCTTGGTCAGGGAGGTGACCAAGAACCCGATGGTCACTCTGACAGAGCTCCAGTTTTGCAGCACACCACCATTCGGGCCCTTATGATAATTTGGCCAGATGGAAGCCACTCCTCAATAAAAGGCATGACAGCCCATTTGGAGTTGACCATAAGGCACCTAAAGACTCTCCGACCAGGAGAAACAGATTCTCTGGTCTGATGAAATCAAGATTGAACTCTTTGAACTCTTTGGCCTTAATGCCAAGCAATGCCAAGTCTGGAGGAAACTTGGCACCATCCCTAAGGTGGCAGGTAGCCTAGTG
The DNA here is from genome assembly GCF_034236695.1 of Oncorhynchus nerka. NCBI lineage: Eukaryota > Metazoa > Chordata > Actinopteri > Salmoniformes > Salmonidae > Oncorhynchus > Oncorhynchus nerka. The sequence goes on from NC_088401.1 coordinate 69,634,841, forward strand.
GTTACAGGTAGCCTGTTGGGCCTGTAACCGAAAGGTTTCTGGATTGAATCCCCGAGCTGACAAGGTAAAAATAGGTCATTCTGCCCCTCAACAAGGCAGTTAACCCACTATTCCCCGGTCGGCCATCATTGTAAAAAATAATTTGTTCTTAACTGACTTTCCTAGCTAAATAAAGGTTCAATTAAAGCGTGGTGGCAGCGTCGTGGTGTGGAGATGTTTTTCAGCTGCAGGGACTGGGAGACTAGTCAGTATTGAGGGAAAGATGAACGGAGCAAAGTAAAGAGATCCTTGATGAAAACCTGCTCTAGAGCGCTCAGGACCTCAGACTGGGGTGGAGGTTCACCTTCCAACTGGACAATGACCCTAAGCACACAGCCAAGACAACACAGGAGTGGCTTTGGGACAAGTCTCTGAGTGTCCTTGAGGAGCCAGAGCCTGGACTTGAACCCAATTGAACATCTCTGGAGAGACCTGAAAATATCTGTGCAGCAACGCTCCCCATACAACCTGACAGAGCTTGAGAGAATCTGCAGAGAAGAATGGGATAAACTCCCCAAATACAGGTGTGCCAAGCTTCTAGCGTCATACCCAAGAAGACTTGAGGCTGTAATCCCTGCCAAAGGTGCTCCATCAAAAGTACTGAGTATAAAGTGTCTGAAAACTTATGAACTTAAAACGTATTATGTATATTTCAGTTTTTAATTTTAATACATTTGCTAAAATCTCTAAACCTGTTTTTGCTTTGTCAATATGGGGTACTGTGTGTGTAGATTGAGGGAATATAACAATTTAATCAATTTTAGAAGGCTCAAAATGTGGAAAAGGTCCAGACGTCTGAATACTTTCCGAATGCACTGTGTTAGGGGTTTTGATGGGGTAAGACAGCTATACTAAGCTCAAGGGGTATTAAGGTACACTTTCTATGTGCCTCTAGGCTTTAGTCAACATAATGTTTAGGTCAATATTTTCTTTGGTGATAAACAGATTGTCTCTTTGTCTCACTGTAGGTATGTCAATTCAACCAGTGCCTACTGAATGTGTCACCATCCAATCATCTCAAATACAACCACACTAGCTTCACAAGTCATAGTGGAATCACCAAAAGGACATTTACACCAACCAATGACTCCTTAATAAGTAAAGAGGAATGGGAATCTCTGCTCACAGAGCTACAATGGTCACTACCGCCTGTTGTCCTCTTATCCACAGATGAGGCCACAAACCCCACTAAGTGCTCATTCTCTGTTGTCAACCCCAATTCAAACCACACAGTTGGAGGGTTTATAGATGTGATTTTGATAGCTAGAGATACTAAAAAGCGGATCAAAACCTATGGAGGGGACTTTTTTCAGGCCAAGTTGTTTAACTCAGAACTTAAGGCCAGTACTTATGGAGCTGTTACAGACCACTTTAATGGCACCTACACTGCCCGTCTGGCCCTGCTTTGGCCCGGACCTGCCAAGGTGTCCATCCGCCTAGTGCACTCTAGCGAGGCCGTGCAGGTACTGTGTAGGCAAAGGGAACAGGACCCAGATAAGGTCTACTTCCATGGCTACTTTGAGGAGGGTGGCAAGCAGGAAACAGTGATGTGCAATGCCCAGAGAAGTCCTAGGCTGGTGGGGAACGAGTCACAGTGTTGCTGTGAGTACAGAGAGCCAGTCACTGGGGAGACGTGGTTCTGTCGTCGGCCATCTTCCCTGCCTTGCCATGCTTTGACCTACCACAGCATGGGCGGTTACCAGGCAGTACTCTCCAAGGTGGAGACGACCCTTCTAAAGAGGTAGATACAGTGTCTTCAGAAAATATTCATACCCCTTGACTTATTCCATTTTTTTTTTGTTACAGCCTAAATTCGAAATGGATTTGTTTTCTGACCCGTCTACACACAACACCCCATAATGACAAAGTGAAAACATGAAATGTAATTTATGTAAGATTCACACCCGTTCTGGGTAAGCTTTCCACACCTGAATTGTGCAACATTTGCCCATTATTCTTTTCAGAATTCTTCAAGCTCTGTCAAATTGGTTGTTTATCATTGCTAGATAACCCTTTAAAAGTCTTGCCATAGATTTTCAAGCAGATTTAAGTCAAAACTGTAACTCGGCCACTCAGGAACATTCACTGTCTTCTTGGTAAGCAACTCCAGTATATATTTGGCCTTGTTATTTAGGTTATTGTCCTGCTGAAAGTTGAATTTCCCAGTGTCTGTTGGAAAGCAAACTGAACCAGGTTTACCTCTAGGATTTTTATTGTGCTCAGATCCATATGTTTTTGACATTCCTGAAGAAAATAATGTGCTTTTTACTCCATACATTTTCCCTGACACCCAAAAGTACTCCTTAGCAGGACAGGAACATGGTCCAATTCATGCACTTCTCAAGAGAACATCCCTGGTCATCCCTATTGCCTCTGATCTGGTGGACTCACTAAACACAAATGCTTCATATGTAAATTATATCTGAGTGTTGGAGTGTGCCCCTGGCTATCCGTACAAGAAAACGGTGTCGTCTGGTTTGCTTAATATAAGTTAATTTAAATGATTTATACTTTAACTTTTGATACTTAAATATATTTGAGCAATTACACTTACTTTTGATATTTAAGTATATTTAAAACAAAACTTTTAGACTTATAATCAATTAGTGTTTTACTTGTTGAATTGTACTTTTACTTGAGTCATTTTCTATTAAGGCATCTTTACTTTTACTCAAGTGTGACATTTAGGTACTTTTTTCACCACTGCTCCCCAGGGCTTAATGATTACAAGCATACCCATAACATGATGCAGCCACCGCTATGTTTGAAAATATGGAGAGTGGTACTCAGTAATGTTTGGGATTTTACCTATACATAACACTTTGTATTCAGGACAAAAATATAATTGCTTTGCAGTATTACTTTAGTGCCTTGTTGCAAACAGGATGAATGTTTTTGAATATTTAATCATGTACAGGCTTCCTTATTTTCACTCTGTCAATTAGGTTACTATTGTGGAGCAACTACAATGTTGTTGATCCATCTTCAGTTTTGTCCTATCACAGCCATTAAACTCTAACTGTTTTAAAGTCAACATTGGCATGAAGGACAACTGTATCTTTGTAATGACTGGGTGTATTGATACACCATCCAAAGTGTAATTATTAACTTCACCGTGGACCATGCATTTTTATATTACCCATCTGCCATTAGGTGCCCTACTTTAAGAGGCATTGGAAAAACCTCCCTGGTCTTTGTGGTTGAATCTGTGTTTGAAATTCACTGCTCGACAGAGGAACCTTAAAGATATTTGTATGTGGGGTACAGAGATGAGGTAGTCATTCAAAAATCATGTTAAACACTATTATTGCATACAGAGTGAGTCCATGCAACTTATTATGTGACTTGTTAAGTGGATTTTGGCTCCTGAACTTAAGACTTGGGGCTGAATACTTAATTAATTTGAAAAACATGATTTCACTTTGATATTACGGGGAATAGTGTGTAGGCCAGTGATGACAAAATTTGAATTTAATACATTATAAATTCAAGCTGTAAAACCAAATGTGGAAAGGTCAGAGTGTGAATTCTTTCTAAAGGCAATGTATGTACAAATTTCTACAACTCACAGGATTTATATGCAATTATACGCAATACAATCCATATAATAATTATGTTAACCACAAACTGAGCTGGTAGATTAGTTGATCTACACATCGAGTGCAAAATATAGCCTTCACTCCAAGTTTAGTTTTGTGCAATGCACATCCAGGACCAAAAACAATTAGCTGGCCTTAGATATCCTATTGGATAACATGGAACACAAGCCATGATACCAAAGGAAATTTGGGACAGAGTTGAGACCATGCAGAGTTGAGGCACATGCAGACCAAAAAGCCAAAGAGAATAAACATTAAAATATATATTTGCAGTGGGGTTATTGAGGCGAAGATTCTGTGGTGGGTTCTTCACTGTCAGTCCTCAAAGATGAAGTTGCATTGAATCAAATATATTATTGCAGATGATTTATCGCGCATAAGGGCAGGGTGCAGCTAGTTTGGATTAATCCCGCTAAATTAGAACAGTATGACAAAACTACAGAGGTTTATGATAAACCCAAACAAAATATTGTATTGCATGATGAAGAATAACTAAACTATGCATACAAAGAGAACATTATTGGTTTTTCATTTCGAAGATACGGGGGGGAAACATGTATGGTGTGACAGACAAAACACTTGTTATTTATTCAACATTGGATTATCAGCTGATGTAAAGCAGTAAGGTTTGCTGGGCTGTGAGGGTCCCTAGGGCAAGGCCAAACTGGAAAGAGTCAACAATAGGGGATTTCCTGTTTAAAGTGAATGACGTTTATTATTTTTAGAGGCCTTCTTCTGGTATTAAGGAGTGGTCCCACTAAGGAAGGAAGCACAGGGTGGAAAGCAGGAAACGGTGATGTGCAATGCCCAGAGAAGTCCTAGGCTGGTGGGGAATGAAGCACAGTGTTGCTGTGAGTACAGAGAGCCAGTCACTGGGGAGACGTGGTTCTGTCGTCGGCCATCTTCCCTGCCTTGCCATGCTTTGACCTACCACAGCATGGGCGGTTACCAGGCAGTACTCTCCAAGGTGGAGACGACCCTTCTAAAGAGGTAGATACAGTGTCTTCAGAAAATATTCATACCCCTTGACTTATTCCATTTTTTTTTGTTACAGCCTAAATTCGAATTGGATTTGTTTTCTGACCCGTCTACACACAACACCCCATAATGACAAAGTGAAAACATGAAATGTAATTTATGTAAGATTCACACCCGTTCTGGGTAAGCTTTCCACACCTGAATTGTGCAACATTTGCCCATTATTCTTTTCAGAATTCTTCAAGCTCTGTCAAATTGGTTGTTTATCATTGCTAGATAACCCTTTAAAAGTCTTGCCATAGATTTTCAAGCAGATTTAAGTCAAAACTGTAACTCGGCCACTCAGGAACATTCACTGTCTTCTTGGTAAGCAACTCCAGTATATATTTGGCCTTGTTATTTAGGTTATTGTCCTGCTGAAAGGTGAATTTCCCAGTGTCTGTTGGAAAGCAAACTGAACCAGGTTTACCTCTAGGATTTTTATTGTGCTCAGATCCATATGTTTTTGACATTCCTGAAGAAAATAATGTGCTTTTTACTCCATACATTTTCCCTGACACCCAAAAGTACTCCTTAGCAGGACAGGAACATGGTCCAATTCATGCACTTCTCAAGAGAACATCCCTGGTCATCCCTATTGCCTCTGATCTGGTGGACTCACTAAACACAAATGCTTCATTTGTAAATTATATCTGAGTGTTGGAGTGTGCCCCTGGCTATCCGTACATTTTTTTTAAACAAGAAAACGGTGTCGTCTGGTTTGCTTAATATAAGTTAATTTAAATGATTTATACTTTACCTTTTGATACTTAAATATATTTGAGCAATTACACTTACTTTTGATATTTAAGTATATTTAAAACAACTTTTAGACTCTTGATCAATTAGTGTTTTACTGGTTGAATTTGACTTTTACTTCTATTAAGGCATCTTTACTTTTACTCAAGTATGACATTTAGGTACTTTTTTCACCACTGCTCCCCAGGGCTTAATGATTACAAGCATACCCATAACATGATGCAGCCACCGCTATGTTTGAAAATATGGAGAGTGGTACTCAGTAATGTTTGGGATTTTACCTATACATAACACTTTGTATTCAGGACAAAAATGTAATTGCTTTGCAGTATTACTTTAGTGCCTTGTTGCAAACAGGATGAATGTTTGGGAATATTTAATAATGTACATGCTTCCTTATTTTCACTCTGTCAATTAGGTTGGTATTGTGGAGCAACTACAATGTTGTTGATTTTGTCCTATCACAGCCATTAAACTCTAACTGTTTTGGCATGAAGGACAACTGTATCTTTGTAATGACTGGGTGTATTGATACACCATCCAAAGTGTAATTATTAACTTCACCATGGACCATGCATTTTTATATTACCCATCTGCCATTAGGTGCCCTACTTTAAGAGGCATTGGAAAAACCTCCCTGGTCTTTGTGGTTGAATCTCTGTTTGAAATTCACTGCTCGACAGAGGGACCTTAAAGATATTTGTGTGTGGGGTACAGAGATGAGGTAGTCATTCAAAAATCATGTTAAACACTATTATTGCACCCAGAGTGAGTCCATGCAACTTATTATGTGACTTGTTAAGTGGATTTTTGCTCCTGAACTTATTTTTTATTTATTTTTATTTCACCTTTATTTAACCAGGTAGGCTAGTTGAGAACAAGTTCTCATTTGCAACTGCGACCTGTCCAAGATAAAGCATAGCAGCGTGAACAGACAACACAGAGTTACACATGGAGTAAACAATTAACAAGTCGATAACACAGTAGAAAAAAAAGAGTCTATATACATTGTGTGCAAAAGGCATGAGGAGGTAGGCGAATAATTACAATTTTGCAGATTAACACTGGAGTGATAAATGATCAGATTGTCATGTACAGGTAGAGATATTGGTGTGCAAAAAAGCAGAAAAGTAAATAAATAAAAACAGTATGGGGATGAGGTAGGTAAAAATGGGTGGGCTATTTACCGATAGACTATGTACAGCTGCAGCGATCGGTTAGCTGCTCAGATAGCAGATGTTTTAAGTTGGTGAGGGAGATAGAAGTCTCCAACTTCAGCGATTTTTGCAATTCGTTCCAGTCACAGGCAGCAGAGAACTGGAACGAAAGGCGGCCAAATGAGGTGTTGGCTTTAGGGATGATCAGTGAGATACACCTGCTGGAGCGTGTGCTACGGGTGGGTGTTGCCATCGTGACCAGTGAACTGAGATAAGGCGGAGCTTTACCTAGCATGGACTTGTAGATGACCTGGAGCCAGTGGGTCTGGCGACGAATATGTAGCGAGGGCCAACACAAAGGGGCTGAATACTTAGTTAATTTGAAAAACATGATTTCACTTTGATATTATGGGGAATAGTGTGTAGGCCAGTGACGACAAAATCTGAATTGAATACATTATAAATTCAAGCAATAAAACAAAATATGGAAAGGTCAGAGTGTGAATTCTTTCTAAAGGCAATGTATGTACAAATTTCTACAACTCACAGGGTTTATATGCAATTATACGCAATACAATCCATATAATAATTATGTTAACCACAAACTGAGCTGGTAGATTAGTGGGTCTACGCGTAGAGGGCAAAATATAGCCTTCACTCCAAGCTTAGTTTTGTGCAATGCACATCCCGGACCAAAAACAATTAGCTGGCCTTAGGTGTCCAGATGGCGTCAAGCACTCCTCCAGCATCTTTTCATTTGTTCTGCGTCTCACGGATGTTCTTCTTTGTGATCCGAAAACCTTTGCAAATCTGCCTAGAAGGCCAGCATCCCGGAGTCGCCTCTTCACTGTTGACCGTGAGACTGGTGTTTTGCAGGTACTATTTAATGAAGCTGCCAGTTGAGGACTTGCGAGGCGTCTGTTTCTCAAACTAGACACTAATGTACTTGTCCTCTTGCTCAATTGCGCATCGGGGCCTCCCACTCTTCTTTATATTCTGGTTAGAGCCAGTTAGTGCTGTTCTGTGAAGGGAGTAGTACACAGCGTTGTATGAGATCTTCAGTTTCTTGGCAATTTCTCGCATGGAATAGCCTTAATTTCTCTGAACAAGAATAGACTGACGAGTTTCAGAAGAAAGTTCTTTGTTTCTGGCCATTTAGAGCCTGTAATCAAACACACATGCTGATGCTCCAGATACTCAAGTTCTTTAAAGAAGGCCAGTTTTATTACTTATTTAATCAGCACAACAGTTTTCAGCTGTGCTAACATAATTGCAAAAGGGTTTTCTAATGATCAATTAGCCTTTTAAAATGATAAACATGGATTAGCTAACACAGCGTGCCATTGGAACACAGGAGTGATGGTTGCTGATAATAGGCCTCTGTACACCTATGTAGATATTCCATAAAAAAATCAGCTGTTTCCAGCTACAATAGTCCTTTACAACATTAACAATGTCTACACTGTATTTCTGATCAATTTGATGTTATTTTAATGGACAAACAATGTGCACTTCTTTCAAAAACAAGGAAATTTCTAAGTGACCCCTAACTTTTGAACGGTAATGTATTACTGTATGTGGACTGATATGAGGTGAATGGAATGTAGTTACCAAGGCCCTTTGCTTAAAAACCTCTTAAGGATCGGACCCTTTTTCCCCCCAATTTTCGCCTAAAATGACATACCCAAATCTAACTGCCTTGTAGCTCAGGACCTGCAGCAAGGATATGCATATTATTGACACCATTTGAAAGGAAACATTTTGAAATTTGTGGAAATGTGAAATGAATGTAAGAGAATATAACACATTAGATTCGGTAAAAGATAATACAAAGAAAAGACCATGCGCTTTTTTTTTTACCATCTTTGAAATGCAAGAGAAGATGGCAGCAGTGTATGTGCAAAGTTTTAGACTGATCCAATGAACCATTGCATTTATGTTCAAAATGGGGTACCAATACTGCCCAGATGTGCCTAATTGGTTTATTAATAACTTTTTAAGTTCCTAACTGCACTCTCTGCAAACAATAGCATGGTATTCTTTCACTGTAATAGCTACTATAAATTGGACAGTGCAGTTAGATTAACAATCATTTAAGCTTTCTGCCAATATCAGATATGTCTATGTCCTGGGAAATATTCTTGTTACTTACAATCTCATGCTAATCGTTAGTGATTGAAACCATTATTATATATATATATATTAATTGAACCATTACTGATGATAGAGAGGACTTTAGGTGAGAGTACATTGAACTTAAACATCATGACTATTGAATTGTTCTGTAATTCGGTGTGTAGTATTGATGGCTGTCTCAGGTTGAGTATTGCATGTAGAACTCTTTTATTTGGAAGAGGCCCTGGTGTGAAACATGAAAAGTTTCTTGCAGCAAAGATGTTGAAACATATCGCACACATATGGCACAGCAGCCATGTAGTAAACAGTACTAAGAACAAAAACGCAAAACACTTTTGGTTACTTGTTAACAACGTTTGAAATGATTGTAAACTTCCTTCTCTGCAGTTCCACAAACATTATTGTACCAGGTGACGATTCAACTATCGATGTCCAGCAACAGGACACTGAAATCCGTAAGTTGTTCCAAACTACTTTCCTTTGCTAAACTTATGAACCAACAGCCAAGTCTGACATAGGCCTAGCTAATTAACTGCAACTCACAAGACTTTTGCAGAGACATCCGTATGTGTTTCTCACAGCTTTAACTTTCAGAAAAAAAATATGAAGACCTAACCACAATGGTTGCTTCAAGGTGATGCAAGTCCTTTGCCAGTACAATTTGTTTTGACGACGTTACATTACTTGTTTAATCTCTCATTTGAATAACTTATATTCATAGATGATATTAAAAACATTTAAATTAATCACATGATTAGTTGTGGGATCATCACAAGGAATGTCAAAATGAGGATATATAAAAACATTCAAAATTAATCACATATTTTAGCCTAACGCATATGATTAATTATTAACCCACTGTTATCTATTAACCCCATGTTGTTCTAACATAGGCCTGAAAGTATTTTCTTCTCTCTCTAGGATCACAAACAAAATGCCGTCCTGGTTTGCACACCTCAGTACCAGCTGGATTCTACCTCCAGGATCACTGGACGTCCCTGGTGTGTGACTCAAAATCCTTTCCCTCAGCTAAACTGATATCTGGTTGCCTGAAGGACAAACAGATCCTTATGATGGGTGACTCCACTCTCCGTCAGTGGTTCGACTACCTGGAGGAAACTGTGCCAAGTATGATATAGTTTGTAATCAGTTTATTATGTTAATATGTTTGTAGTCAAGTCCATGTGTTCAAATGGGTTTACATGGGTTAATAAAGCTTTGGCCAGGCAATTATGCAACTGGTATTGTTGAATGCAAAGACACCCATGTAAGTCATGGTATACGGCAAAAGTGTAATAAAAACTTTTATAACTTCTTTCTTTAATGCATATCCCAGCACATTGTTTGTCTGAATTAATATATTTGCATTAAACTTATGATCCTTCTGCAGCATTGAAACGCCTGAACCTTCACACATCAAGCAAATCAGGCCCCTTTGAGGCAGTCGACACCCAGTCCAACACCCGAATCATCTGGCGGGCCCATGGGATACCTATACGGACAAGCAAGACCCCCTGGGCTGACCTTCACTACATCGCCAGCGAGGTGGAGGGTATGGCAGGGGGTGCACACTCTGTAGTCGTCTTCACCATCTGGGCTCATTTCACCACGTACCCACTGGCTATGTACGCACACCGTCTGGTCGTCATCCGTAGGGCTGTGGCGTCGCTCCTAAGACGATCTCCCACTACTCTGGTAGTTATCAAGTCAGCTAACACGGGCTACAAGGATGTGTATGGCAGCGACTGGCTCTCCTGGCAGCTCGACATGGCACTCAGGGAAATATTCAGGGACTTGCCCGTGGTCCTCATCGACGTTTGGCAGATGACCTCCTGCCACTATTCTCCGGACAACATTCACCCGCCCTCTGTGGTGATCCAAAATGAAGTGGATCTCTTCCTGTCCTTTGTTTGTCCACAGTCAAAAATGCTGTAGTCATGCCTGTAATAACATTGTGCCTTACTGTATACAAAATGCTGTCTCCAAAAGGATTCTACAGTATATTGGAAAGGGGATTTTAATTTTTGGAAGATAATTCCTTTAAAAACTGTTTGCCTTATTCAAAATGAATGTAAAGCTTTTCTAACTGGCCTTATTTTAAAATAAAAACTACTTTAAATATGAACACTTGTCAAAACTATGGCAAACCACAGAGCTCAAAGTTTTCTTTACAACCAACATCCCCTCAACCTTTATCATTTCTGTTTCTCACACATTTCTGAGAATAGCATAACTATTAATATCCACAGAGAATCGATTCAAGAGAAGCGCTGATACCCAGTGCTCCTAGTTTTATTTTACACACTTAATGAGATTTTCATTTAAATATTATTCGATAGATTATTATTGACACTTACTACAGATTATGTGAATTTACTTTTAAATACATTATGTGCAATTGAGAAGGACACATGAGATTCGCAGTAAGAAACTCGTTGCAGGTTTTGAAAATAAGTGTTTTACTTTTAATCTTACCCAGTGATGTCACGGATACCTTTTATTTTTATCCACAGATTATAGAAAAGAAAGTGACACAATCTATTGTTTGTTGTTTACTCAGTACTTTGTTGAAGCACCTTTAGCACTGATTAGTCTTAAATATTCTTGGGTATGGTGCTACAAGCTTGGCACACCTGTATTTGGGGATTTTCTCCCATTCTTCTCTGCAGAGCCTCTCAAGCTCTTGTCAGGTTGAATAGGGACCAGATCTTATTCTCTAATAAGAGTCCCTCAACTTAAACATTGAACAGGAAGGACAAACATTACAGGTTTGGCTTATATATTTTGAAATAACTTTTATTAAAAACAAGAACAGTTTCTATGTCACGGTCTGACCATCGTTCATATGCATTTTCCTTGTTTTAGTGTTGGTCAGGACGTGAGCTGGGTGGGCATTCTATGTTGTGTGTCTGGTTTGTCTATTTCTATGTTTGGCCTGATATGGTTCTCAATCAAAGGCAGGTGTTAGTCATTGTCTCTGATTGGGAACCATATTTAGGTAGCCTGTTTTGTGTTGGGTTTTGTGGGTGATTGTCCTTTGTGTCCTTGTTCCTGTGTTAGTTTACACTAGTATAGGCTGTTTCGGTTTTCGTTACGTTCTTTGAATTGTGTTTTACGTTTGTTCATTAAACATGGATCGCAATCTACACGCTGCATTTTGGTCCGACTCTCCTTCACCTAAAGAGAACTGTTACATTCTATGTCTTAGCTTGTCTTTGTCAATAATTTTTCTTCTAAGCAACCACACATGGACAACACAACATGGACTTGGTTGAGTTAAAATAAAGGAAGTTCCTTAGAAGTTTGGCTGCAACCATTTTTGACCGTTATCTTTCTCAGCAGACCACTTCCTCTGTAGGCCAAAGAGAAATTGTTTGTTTAAAGGCCCAATATATTTGGTACAAAAACTCCAAAAAGCAGTGGTGTAAAGTACTTAAGGAGAAATGCTTTAAAGTACAACTTAAGTAATTTTTTGGGGTATCTTTACTTTACAAGTAATATACTTGGCTACTTCACTACAATCCTAAAGAAAAGTATGTACTTTTTACTCCATACATTGAGAGTTGGAGCCCTGGCTATCCGAAAATAAATAAAACACTAGAAAATGTGGCTGTCTCCTTTGCTTTGAAATGATTTATACTCTTCGATTTTGTAGTGTTTTATTCATTTACGGATAGCCAGGGGTATGCTCCAACTCTCAAACAACTCTCAGGCAGTAAGGATGACCAGGGATGTTCTCTTGATATGTGTGAATTGGACAATTTTCCGGTCCTGCTAAGCATTCAAAATGTAACGAGTACTTTTGGGTGTCAGGGAAATGTATGGAGTACAAAGTACATAATTTTCTTTAAAAATGTAGTGAAGTAAAAGTAGCCAAGTATATTACTTGTAAAGTACAGATACCCCAAAAAATGAATTAAGTTGTACTTTAAAGCATTACTCCTTAAGTACTTTACACCACTGCTTTTTGGAGTTTTCGTACCAAAGATATTGGGCCTTGAAATAAACATTCTCTTTGACCTACAGAGGAAGTGGTCTGCTGAGAAAGAAAACCATCAAAAATAGTTGTAGCCAAACTTCTAAGGAACTTCCTTTATTTTAACTCAACCAAGTCCATGTTGTGTTGTCCATGCATGGTTCCTTAGCTTAGTCATTTTTTAAATTCTAAAACAATGGTATTATTGTAGTTATAGTTATCAAGAAACTGTTCTTGTTTTTAATAAAAGTTATTTTGAAATATATATATATATATATATATATATATATATATATGCCAAACCTGTAAGGTTTGTCCTTCCTTTGAAATGATTTATACTCTTACATTTACTTTTGATACTTAAGTATATTTAAAAGCAAACACTTTCAGACTTTTACTCAAGTAGTTTTTTACTGACTTTAACTTGAGTCATTTTCTATACTCAAGTATGACAATTGGGTACTTTTTCCAACACTGCCGAATAGCAAGTCAAATCAAATCAAATTTTTATTTGTCACATACACATGGTTAGCAGATGTTAATGCGAGTGTAGCGAAATGCTTGTGCTTCTAGTTCCGACAATGCAGTAATAACCAACAAGTAATCTAACTAACAATTCCAAAACTACTGTCTTATGCACAGTGTAAGGGGATAAAGAATATGTACATAAGGATATATGAATGAGTGATGGTACAGAGCAGCATAGGCAAGAGACAGTAGATGGTATCGAGTACAGTATATACATATGAGATGAGTATGTAAACAAAGTGGCATAGTTAAAGTGGCTAGTGATACATGTATTACATAAGGATGCAGTCGATGATATAGAGTACAGTATATACGTATGCATATGAGATGAATAATGTAGGGTAAGTAACATTATATAAGGTAGCATTGTTTAAAGTGGCTAGTGATATATTTACATCATTTCCCATCAATTCCCATTATTAAAGTGGCTGGAGCTGAGTCAGTGTCAGTGTGTTGGCAGCAGCCACTCAATGTTAGTGGTGGCTGTTTAACAGTCTGATGGCCTTGAGATAGAAGCTGTTTTTCAGTCTCTCGGTCCCAGCTTTGATGCACCTGTACTGACCTCGCCTTCTGGATGATAGCGGGGTGAACAGGCAGTGGCTCGGGTGGTTGATGTCCTTGATGATCTTTATGGCCTTCCTGTAACATCGGGTGGTGTAGGTGTCCTGGAGGGCAGGTAGTTTGCCCCCGGTGATGCGTTGTGCAGACCTCACTACCCTCTGGAGAGCCTTACGGTTGAGGGCGGAGCAGTTGCCGTACCAGGCGGTGATACAGCCCGCCAGGATGCTCTCGATTGTGCATCTGTAGAAGTTTGTGAGTGCTTTTTGTGACAAGCCGAATTTCTTCAGCCTCCTGAGGTTGAAGAGGCGCTGCTGCGCCTTCTTCACGATGCTGTCTGTGTGAGTGGACCAATTCAGTTTGTCTGTGATGTGTACGCCGAGGAACTTAAAACTTGCTACCCTCTCCACTACTGTTCCATCGATGTGGATAGGGGGGTGTTCCCTCTGCTGTTTCCTGAAGTCCACAATCATCTCCTTAGTTTTGTTGACGTTGAGTGTGAGGTTATTTTCCTGACACCACACTCCGAGGGCCCTCACCTCCTCCCTGTAGGCCGTTTCGTCGTTGTTGGTAATCAAGCCTACCACTGTTGTGTCGTCCGCAAACTTGATGATTGAGTTGGAGGCGTGCGTGGCCACGCAGTCGTGGGTGAACAGGGAGTACAGGAGAGGGCTCAGAACGCACCCTTGTGGGGCCCCAGTGTTGAGGATCAGTGGGGAGGAGATGTTGTTGCCTACCCTCACCACCTGGGGGCGGCCCGTCAGGAAGTCCAGTACCCAGTTGCACAGGGCGGGGTCGAGACCCAGGGTCTCGAGCTTGATGACGAGCTTGGAAGGTACTATCGGAGGGTACACCTCGGCTGTCATGGAGAGACCGCATGTTTTCGTTGCAGGCCGTGTCAGTGGCACTGTATTGTCCTCAAAGCGGGCAAAAAAGTTAGTTAGTCTGCCTGGGAGCAAGACATCCTGGTCCGTGACTGGGCTGGATTTCTTCTTGTAGTCCGTGATTGACTGTAGACCGTGCCACATGCCTCTTGTGTCTGAGCCGTTGAATTAAGATTCTACTTTGTCTCTGTACTGACGCTTAGCTTGTTTGATAGCCTTGCGGAGGGAATAGCTGCACTGTTTGTATTCGGTCATGTTACCAGACACCTTGCCCTTATTAAAAACAGTGGTTCGCGCTTTCAGTTTCACACGAATGCTGCCATCAATCCACAGTTTCTGGTTAGGGAATGTTTTAATCGTTGCTATGGGAACGACATCTTCAACGCACGTTCTAATGAACTCGCACACCGAATCAGCGTATTCGTCAATATTGTTATCTGACGCAATACGAAACATATCCCAGTCCACGTGATGGAAGCAGTCTTGGAGTGTGGAGTCAGCTTGGTCGGACCAGCGTTGGACAGACCTCAGCGTGGGAGCCTCTTGTTTTAGTTTCTGTCTGTAGGCAGGGATCAACAAAATGGAGTCGTGGTCAGCTTTTACGAAAGGGGGGCGGGGCAGGGCCTTATATGCATCGCGGAAGTTAGAGTAACAATGATCCAAGGTTTTTCCACCCCTGGTTGCGCAATCGATATGCTGATAAAATTTAGGGAGTCTTGTTTTCAGATTAGCCTTGTTAAAATCCCCAGCTACAATGAATGCAGCCTCCGGATAAATGGTTTCCAGTTTGCAAAGAGTTAAATAAAGTTCGTTCAGAGCCATCGATGTGTCTGCTTGGGGGGGATATATACGGCTGTGATTATAATCGAAGAGAATTCTCTTGGTAGATAATGCGGTCTACATTTGATTGTGAGGAATTCTAAATCAGGTGAACAGAAGTATTTGAGTTCCTGTATGTTTCTTTCATCACACCATGTCTCGTTAGCCATAAGGCATACGCCCCCGCCCCTCTTCTTACCAGAAAGATGTTTGTTTCTGTCGGTGCGATGCGTGGAGAAACCTGTTGGCTGCACCGCATCGGATAGCGTCTCTCCAGTGAGCCATGTTTCCGTGAAGCAAAGAACGTTACAGTCTCTGATGTCCCTCTGGAATGCTACCCTTGCTCGGATTTCATCAACCTTGTTGTCAAGAGACTGGACATTGGCAAGGAGAATGCTAGGGAGTGGTGCACGGTGTGCCCGTCTCCGGAGTCTGACCAGAAGACCGCCTCGTTTCCCTCTTTTTCGGAGTCGTTTTTTTGGGTCGCTGCATGGGATCCATTCCGTTGTCCTGTTTGAAAGGCAGAACACAGGATCCGCGTCGCGAAAAACATATTCTTGGTCGTACTGATGGTGAGTTGACGCTGATCTTATATTCAGTAGTTCTTCTCGACTGTATGTAATGAAACCTAAGATGACCTGGGGTACTAATGTAAGAAATAACACGTAAAAAAACAAATAACTGCATAGTTTCCTAGGAACGCGAAGCGAGGCGGCCATCTCTGTCGGCGCCGGAAGTAAGTCCTGCAGGCTCTAATTTGGTCTTATTTTGATTATTGTCCCGTCTTGTGGTTGAGTGCTGCAAGGAAAGCCATAGTAAAGCTGCAGCTGGCCCAGAACAGAGCGGCACATCTTGCTCTTCATTGTAATCTGAGGGCTGATATAAATACTATGCATTACAGTCTCTCTTGGTTAAGGGTTGAGAGACTGACTGCATCACTTCTGCTTTTTATAAGAAAGATTCATGTGTTGAATATCACAAATTGTTTGCATAGTCAACTTACACACAGCTCTGACACACACACTTATCCCACCAGACATGCCACCAGGGGTCTTTTTACAGTTCCCAGGTCCAGAACAAATTCAATAAAGCGTAGAGTATTATATAGAGCCACTATTGCATGGAACTCCCTTCCATCTCATATTGCTCAAGTGAACAGCAAACCTTGTTTCAAAAATCAGATAAAGCAATACCTCGCGGCACAACGCCTCTCCCCCTATTTGACCTAGATAGTCTGTGTGTATGTATTGATATGTAGGCTACGTGTGCCTTTGGTATAAATTAATAATGTAGTTCTGTTCTTGAGCTGTTCTTGTCTATTAATGTTCTGTATTATGTAATGTTTCATGTTTTGTGTGGACCCCAGGAAGAGTAGCTGCTGCTTTTGCAACAACTAATGGGGATCCTATTAAAATACCAAAATGCCAATGCAGCCATTTTTATCTCAATATCAAATAATTTCTGGATAACAATTAATCTTGTGATTAAAAAATTAAATCTGAACAATGAGCAATTTTTCAAGCAAGAATTTTGCTCTGACTTTCAATTAGCCCTTACACTAAAAGGGTGTTATCATAATTTTCACAGTAAATCACTGGGCCTTTAAATTAATACCATGGTCTTAGCTTGTCTTAACATATTAGATTATAGTGATAGGGGAAAGAATCTATACAGTTACATTTCATAATATTATTTTTGACGATATATCGTATTGTTTTGACTATCGCAATATTATTTTTGCGCTCGTTGTCTATACCTGCACCAAAACTCCAGTATTTTGCCTTCATAGTTTGTTCTCCATCTTCTTTTTAAATAGGGAGCCAATTTGTTTTCAGCACTTTTATTTCCAATACTGATCAAAACCAGTTTTCTCATGGCTCTTGTCCCTCTGGTATCAGGATAAATATGACAATGAGTCACCAATTTTATGCTATGTATTTTTTATTAGCTAAGCAATAAGTGGTAAATGCAATTTTCGTATATACGGGTTCTCTGTCCCACCTCGCAGGGCAAAACAGAGAACTGACTTGTTCTTGACAAAGATATTATAAATATACTCTGACAGAAATAGTTCCTGCTTCCGAGCCGTAGAGTAGAGACTGGGCGTGGTTTAGACTCACTCAGCCTATCGTTGATTGTTGGCGCAGAGCTGGTCCCAGCCCCCTAAGCACTTCAGAGGTCAGTGTTGTAGCTGTGCAGATTATGCAGTTATCAGGCACCTGGCTCCATTTATCTAACAAAAGACCGTTTGTTCTCGCAACACTACGTTCTGAATGTGCCTCCCCCATCTCATTGCACAGGTCCTGTCTTCATGTTATTCTGTATTTTTCCATCATGAGAAAGGCCCATGGCCCTGAAACTGTTAACAATGTCTCAAGTAAGCTATGTTGCATTACACATACATCCACACAGGCTGATTTTATTTTATGTTAAAGGGACAGTGTACATTTATCACAGTTGTGTGTGTGTCTTTTGGCAGGGTATTTAAGAAGTATTTTGGGGAGACAATTTGGAGAAACACGAATGTAAGACATGAAACATCGAGACAAATTATTTGAGTTTGAGGAGATTATCATAATTATTAGGTTTTGTTTTTGTAGTAAATGTTTTGGGGTTAAGGGGATTTCCATGTTCCCAGAGAAGGGGTACACTCACATATGAAATATTATACGTTTTTATTTTCTGAGTCTTAATTAAATAGGTGAAATCTTTTGATAAAGGAATGTTGTTTAATATAGTAAGGAACACTTCTTTGGAGGGGTGGTATGTGTAGTATCTGGGATCTACATCTGTTTATATTAGTTACTGTGCTGTTACTAAGCAGTAATGCATTACGGCAGTGTTACGTTACTACACCTAATAGGAAATGCACATGCGCACTGGGGTGCCGGGAACTGTAGAGCACGAGGGGTTTTGACTAAACGAAAACTAACTGTACTCCCGTCTCCTGCCTGGTCATTTCTCCACAACACAAATATTACAGTGGCGACGAGGTGATTAAACTACATAAACGGACATTGCTTGAAGGGAAGAATGTTGCGTGAGTAATGAAACTCAAAATAATTATGTAATTCGTCAGTTATTTTTTAATTTTCTTTCGCCAGTATTGAAGGCTAACCACTGCTAGCACTGCTAGTACAGTATTCAAGAGCTGCCAAGTAGCAAGACTATTGGAGTCCAGAATAGCGACACTGCCCTCTGGTGGTTAAATAAAAGAAACTGTCATTGAACCCATTGAAATTAAGCGATCTCAGTGGAGAAATATTGTCAAGAACAAAAAGGAAGAAGGAACGTAACACGGTGTGCACATTGATACAAATGAGTGCAGTGAATGAAGTAATTGCAGAAACTTCTGAAGTGAAGAATTAGATGAAAATTCAGAAAATTAAGGAATATAAGGAAACTGAACAATTAACTGTGAAAATGGCAACCATTGGTCGAGTACCAGAGTTTGAGGCTACAAAAGAGGATTTTGATTCCTATTTGGAGCGTTTTGAGCATTGGCTGGCTGCAAATGAAATCAAAGATGGAAAGAAAGCAGATGTATTTCTCAGTGTTTTGGGTCCAACTGAGTATGGATTGCTGAAAGGTCTCATTGAACCAATGAAAGCAGTGGAGTTGAACTATGCAGAACTGACTGGAACACTTACAAGGTATTTCAAGCCTAAGCCAATTCTCATTGCAGAACGTTTCAGATTTTACCAACGTCACCAGAGTCAAGGGGAAACCGTGGCTGACTACATCCTTGCTTTGAAAAGGCTGGCAAGTACATGTGAGTTTGCACGATTTCTTGATGATGCTCTCCGAGACAAGTTTGTATGTGGTCTCACAGGTGAAGCATATCACAGAAGGCTCCTGTCAGAGAAGGACCTGACCTTTAAGAAAGCCTGTGATATAGCACTTGGACTCGAGCTTGCCCACAGGGATACTATTGAGTTATCGGGACATGCAGAACGTCAGAAAGGTGTTCACAAGGTCAGTGATGCACGTGGTGAAAAAAGCTCTCAAAAGTCACACTTTTTTCAGTCCCGTCCTCAAGGTTACACAAGAACAAAGCAGCCCACATCTCAAAGGTTTAAGCCAAGTTGCTACAGATGTGGGGGAGATAATCGTCAGCACAGTGAATGTCGATTCCAAAATGAAAAGTGACACAATTGTGGAAAGGTTGGACATTTACAGAGAGTGTGTAAAGCCTCGAAACGCACAGCAAGAGCACACAAAGTGTCAGACGCAGCACAAGAAGAGGAAGGTACAACTGAAACAGTATTGGAACTATTCACAGTGTACACAGCTCAACAACTAAAAGATGGAATCTATCTCTACAAATAAAAAACTGAAAGAGTGCCCTCTTCAGCCCGCGTCCATCCGCCTTTCTTCATACACTGGTGACACTATTCCTGTGTTAGGGCAGATCCAGGTACCAGTCCCGTATGAGGGAAAGGAGTGGACGCTACCGCTTGTCATTGTTAAAGGAGGAAAATCAGCCTTGCTAGGCAGAAACTGGCTACAAAATATCAAGTTGAACTGGGGAGAAATCTTCAGTCTCAGAAATGACAAAGCAGTGAGTCAGGCTACACTCACTAACATGCTGGAGACGCACAAAGAACTTTTCAAAGATGGCTACGGTGAAATACAAGACTTCACAGCAAAAGTCAGAGTGCAAGAAGGAACCAAGCCTATCTTTCACAAACCACGTCCGGTTCCCTATGCTCTTAAGGAAGCAGTAGAGAAGGAACTGGAACGCCTACAGAAGAATAACATAATCACGAAAGTAGCGACGAGCGACTGGGCCGCTCCGATTGTTGTAGTCCCAAAGAAAGACAAGAACGTCAGAATGTGCGGTGACTACAAGGTCACAGTAAATCGCTGCATACTACCAGAGGAATATCCACTACCAAATGCTGAAGATCTGTTTGCCACTCTAGCTGGTGGGAAGGTTTTCAGTAAGCTGGACCTGGCATTCGCTTATCAGCAACTGAAGCTGGATCCGGAGTCAGAACAGTATCTGACCATCAATACACAAAAGGGTCTATTCAGATTCAATCGCCTGGCCTATGGAATCTCGACAGCTCCAGTGATATTCCAACACACAATGGATCAGATCTTGGACAGGATAGACCATGTTGTGTGCTTCATGGACGACATCCTCGTGTCAGCACCAACCATTGGAGAGCACCTTGTAGTGCTGGACAAAGTGATGTCAAGACTGGAGAAATATGGAGTGAGAATGAAACGCAGCAAGTGTGAGTTCCTCCAGGACCCAGTGGAGTATACAAGGCCTGCACCCAACCAACAGCAAGGTGGAAGCAATCGTAAACGCACCAGCACCCACAAATATCTCAGAACTGAGGTCATTTTTGGGGCTCCTGAACTATTACGGAAAGTTTGTGGCAAACTTGTCCACATTGTTGCATCCGCTTCACCAACTGCTGCAGACCGATATAAAGTGGAATTGGTCCCCACAATCCGAAGAAGCATTTGCAAACATTCAAGACTTGCAAACAGCGTCTGCTAAAGAGCAAGTGGCTTGCCCACTACAACACAGAGATGAAGCTGAGACTCGCATGTGATGCATCTCCATACGGAGTAGGAGCCGTCATCTCACATGTTCTACCGTCAGGTGAAGAACACCGTATTGCATTTGCATCACGGACTCTGTCACCAAGTGAGACAAATTATGCTCAAATTGAGAAGGAAGCCCTGATAATAATATTCGGAGTGAAGAAGTTTCACAAATACCTCTACGGAAGGAAGTTCCAACTGCTGACAGATCACAAGCCTCTGTTGGCCATCCTTGGACCAAAATCAGCTATACCGACCCACTTCGAATGCAACGTTGGGCTCTGATATTGTTAGCCTACGACTACGAGATTGAGTCCAGACGATCCAGTGATCACGCAAATGCCGATGCACTATCAAGACTACCATGCAATACTGACTCTGACAGTGAAGATGATAGAGCAGTCTTCCAGATCTCTCTCATTGATGAACTTCCCATATCTGCTTCTGACATAGCAGAGGAAACAAGGAAAGACCCAGTGCTTTCCATAGTCTTGGACTTAACATTAGGCGGTTGGCCAACCTTCGTAAATGACGATAACCTTCGTCCATTCATCGACAAGAAAGACCAGTTGTCCACTGATCAAGGGTGTGTTCTGTGGGGATCAAGGGTGGTGGTACCTCACAAATTCCAGAGGAGACTGCTATCTGACCTGCATGAGGGACATCCAGGGATCACTCGAATGAAAGCACTCGCTCGCAGTTATCTGTGGTGGCCTGGACTGGATCAGGACATTCAACAGCATGTAGGCCACTGCTCACCTTGTGAAGCTGTTCGCAACAAGCCTGCTGCTGCACCTCTTCATCCATGGTCCTGGGCTGCTACACCTTGGGAACGCATCCATGTGGATTACGTCGAAATTGACAAGCAACATTTCCTTGTTGTCGTCAATGTCCATTTCATGTGGATGGAAGTGTTCCCTACTCAACTGACCACAGCTGAGAAGACCATCAATCTTCTCAGACACCTGTTTGCATCCTTTGGACTTGTCAAGGAGCTCGTATCGGACAATGGCCCTCCGTTCATGTCAAACGATTTTGAAATGTTTCTCAAGAACAACGGAGTAAGGCACTTCCTGTCACCACCTTACCATCCGCAATCAAACGGAGCAGCGGAGAGAGCCGTGCAAACCTTTAAGAAGGCCTGGACTAGACTCGAGGTTCAGTCTGTGCCCATCCACCAAAGGCTTCCCCGGTTCCTGTTTACTTACCGTAACACCCCACACACAGTAACGGAATGTACACCAGCTGAACTGTTTCTGAAACGCCAACCACGTACCAGTCTGACATTGTTGAAACCAGACTTGTCAAGCACTGTGGCAAAGCACCAGCTACAGCAGAAGAAAGCTCATGACAGACACTCAAAGAATGTCAGAGAATTCAAAGAGGAAGAGAGGGTGATGGTACGTGATTTCAGACACCCTAAGCACCTGTGGAACTCAGGTGTGATCTTGCAACGCAGAGGACCTTTGACTTACCAAGTCCAAATTGGTCATTGCCAGGTCAACGTTCATGTGGATCATCTGCTACGGTCCAACGCCCCAGCAGAGACATGCCGAGAGAACAAGAACAATAACGACCCCCAGGACTATTCTCCTGACTGTGGACGTACGGGAGAGACAGAGCCTGACCTTCCACCCGAACCTGGCCCACCACAGGAAGCCCAGGAGGAGCGGAGATATCCTATTTGACAGCGAAGGGCACCTCAAAAGCTTGACCTGTGAGTTGAACTGGTTAAGGAGGTAACAGACAGTAAAACAAACATTTTAATATGTCCTAGATAAAAGGAAAGAAAAAGGACATTACCTGGGTTAGTTATTAGGACACAAACTCCATCTTCGGGGCAGAATAATCCCCTGGATTTGTGCTGGGCTCTGAAAAGTCTGCTTCAACCCAGTAGTTGAAAAATGTTTAAGAATGCATTGTTCAGATATTGCATTAGTAGTTACCTAACATATTTACCTTGTTCTCTGGGAGTTAAACACTATGGGGGAGGAGTGTAGTATCTGGGATCTACATCTGTTTATATTAGTTACGGTGCTGTTACTAAGCAGAAATGCATTACGGCAGTGTTACGTTACTACACCAAATAGGAAATGCACATGCGCACTGGGGTGCCGGGAACTGTAGAGCACAAGGGGTTTTGACTCAACGAAAACTAACTGTACTCCCGTCTCCTGCCTGGTCATTTCTCCACTACACAAATATTACAGTATGACTTATGACCTCCATTGTAACTTTCCTTTGTGGTCTGATCAGCCTCATTGGAAAGCCATTTGGATGGAGAATCTAGGGTCATTTGTAATACTGATATTAAGGTAATTTAATACAAAAAGGCAGTGAAATTTACATTATAGTGTCATTATATTTTCTCTGATGAATGTGGTGTGAAAATTAGCTAGGATAAGTTTTAATGATGGTAGACTCATGTTAACTATTTGGGACATATTTTGAGCCAACAGGGCAGGGAAGAAATTTAGATATTTGTGTTTGGTTTTAACACCTGTGTACAGGAGTGCCAGTGTACCTGTGTAATGGGGGAGGGTGTCCGTATGGGGATTGCATGATAGCCAACTTGGGACAGTTCTGGGATTGGAGAAGAGGGTATCCTTGTAGCATAGGGGATCCCACAAAGGTGGATAGGTTTTCCATGATATGGGGGAAACCTGGGAGCACTGTTGAACTCTGTAAAGGTGATGAAATCCTACTAACCATCAAAACCATTAAGCTCTCTGATGCAGGCACTTACACCCTCGGACTACAAAGGACCGGGACAGACACGATGGGTGTGTTTTCTATTAAGGTGCTGCCAAAACCACAGAGGTCCCAGACGAACCAGAGCCAGACACACTCCTCTACCACCCCTGGACCGAGCCTACCACCCACCACCACTGTGTCAAATCTCATTCAGGTAATTAACGTTAGAGACTATTCAGCTATTGATCAATTAGGCACTGAGACTGGTTTTGATGGTAGGGACAATTTGTGGCTGTCTTATATGAGGTATACAGCTAAGACCCTGAAAAGAAAGGACTGCATTATCTGTGGTAATGCTAGACCTGTTCTGGCTACACACCCATTTGCTATAGGAGAAGGAGAGGGGTGGTTGTGTATTCTGAGAGGTTTTTACCAGGTTCAGCCCAATTCAACTCTCTGTTCCTCTTTGAGCCTTGTGTTTCCTATAGTACCTCCTCATCGGGCCCCTTGGGGTGTTAAGGCATATGGGGGCAATTACAGTTGCATCACGGGTACAGGTAATGGCATTGATTATGGGAGATTGCCTGAAGCTGATTGCAGTAGTAACATAACCATCAATGTCACTTGGCCAGTTGCAGGCCTAAACCAAACTAGTGGTCTGGCTGATGTGTGGTGGATCTGTGGACCCAAAAGAGTGCTGAGACCCATTCTTAGAGGAGACTGGCAAGGTACGTGTACTCTGACCAGTTTGATAATTCCACTGACCATTGTTGATGTTACTGCTGAACAGCTGTTGGGCTCTGTATCCAGGGGACCTGAAAACATTCCATCCCATGGGAGACATAGATGTAGTACTCCATGGACAGAGGATGTAGTTGACATAAACACTAACCTGTTGGGGGGCCAGTGGGGGCTCCTCATGAGTTTCAGACCTTGGGTAGGAATGATGGACTCTGGCACTTACTACCTATTATAGGTCCAGCCATAGTGGATGTAAGACAGACTGCATGGATTAATTATATCTACTATAATCAACAGCGTTTTGTGAATTACTCCCGTGATGCCAGTCAGGGGGGTGTCTGCAAGATGTTCGGTGAACAATGTTGGATGTCTTAAGGTGAACGCACCAATTTGTAAGTCGCTCTGGATAAGAGCGTCTGCTAAATGACTTAAATGTAAATGTAAATGTAAATGTTGCACGTATATTCCTAATAACACCAGTCCAGATGGTAGTATATCTAAGGCCCATCTGCTGAGATGAGGACCATGGTGGGGGTGGAGGAGTCTGGACTGTTCTCTTGGTTGGGAGCCTGGTTTGGTAAGTACACTGGTATGGTGGTTCCTGGATTTCTGACCCTAATTCTTGTATTTTTATTATTGATGTGTTGTGCTGCTTGCATCATACCGTGTTTTAAGAAGTCTGTTACAGATGTGGTGAAGGCTTCAGGCATGATTCACCAACTACTTTGCAGACAGAGTTCAGTGTGTCAAATCGGAGGGCATGCTGTCCGGTCCTCTGGCAGTCTCTATGGGGGTGCCACAGGGTTAAATTCTCAGGCCGACTCTTTTCTCTGTATTTATCAATGATGTTGCTCTTGCTGCGGGCGATTCCCTGATCCACCTCTACGCAGACGACACCATTCTATATACTTCCGGCCCGTCCTTGGACACTGTGCTATCTAAACTCCAAACGAGCTTCAATGCCATACAACACTCCTTCCGTGGCCTCCAACTGCTCTTAAACGCTAGTAAAACCAAATGCATGCTTTTCAACCATTCGCTGCCTGCACCCGCACGCCTGACCAGCATCACCACCCTGGATGGTTCCGACCTTGAATATGTGGACATCTATAAGTACCTAGGTGTCTGGCTAGACTGTAAACTCTCCTTCCAGACTCATATCAAACATGTCCAATCGAAAATCAAATCTAGAGTCGGCTTTCTATTCCGCAACAAAGCCTCCTTCACTCACGCCGCCAAACTTACCCTAGTAAAACTGACTATCCTACCGATCCTGGACTTCGGCGATGTCATCTACAAAATTGCTTCCAACACTCTACTCAACAAACTGGATGTAGTTTATCACAGTGCCATCCGTTTTGTCACTAAAGCACCTTATACCACCCACCACTGCGACCTGTATACTCTAGTCAGCTGGCCCTCGCTACATATTCGTCGCCAGACCCACTGGCTCCAGGTCATCTACAAGTCCATGCTAGGTAAAGCTCCTCCTTATCTCAGTTCACTGGTCACGATGGCAACACCCACCCGTAGCACGCGCTCCAGCAGGTGTATCTCACTGATCATCCCTAAAGCCAACACCTCATTTGGCCGCCTTTCGTTCCAGTTCTCTGCTGCCTGTTACTGGAACGAATTGCAAAAATCGCTGAAGTTGGAGACTTTTATCTCCCTCACCAACTTCAAACATCTGCTATCTGAGCAGCTAACCGATCGCTGCAGCTGTACATAGTCTATTGGTAAATAGCCCACCCATTTTTACCTACCTCATCCCCATACTGTTTTTATTTATTTACTTTTCTGCTCTTTTGCACACCAATATCTCTACCTGTACATGACCATCTGATCATTTATCACTCCAGTGTTAATCTGCAAAATTGTAATTATTCGCCTACCTCCTCATGCCTTTTGCACACAATGTATATAGACTCTCTTTTTTTCTACTGTGTTATTAACTTGTTAATTGTTTACTCCATGTGTAACTCTGTGTTGTCTGTTCACACTGCTAGGCTTTATCTTGGCCAGGTCGCAGTTGCAAATGAGAACTTGTTCTCAACTAGCCTACCTGGTTAAATAAAGGTGAAATAAAAAATAAAATAACAATTATGCCTTTGCTTGATGCTCCAGTTGGAGATGCTGATACTGAATCATGCTTTCAGGGGAGGATGAGACCGACTGAGGATGACCCATGGTATGCTGTGGGTGAGGTAGTAGAATAAATATTACACCACCACAGTTCCTTGTTTTACATTTTTTTATGATAGGTTTTCTTTCCAGTATGGCATGGTACCCACCTGGTGCAGGATAGGAGGTGCTGAGAGGACCAGATGGTTTATAATAATGCTTTGCTCTGCTTTACTCTGTTTTCTATGACCAAAGTTTTATCTTACATGTCAATAAACAGTAAAGTCTTATCCTGTTTTTGTCAAAAGGGGAAGACAAAAGCATATATACCTTGACCATTTGTATTTTTTCTTGGATGATTTTTCTTTTCTGTTTTTCTGTTAAAAAAAAATAATAATAATGTTTTATTAATAATAAACATTTTATTATTTTCATGAAATACTATTAACATATTACTATGTTGGGACCGCTGAAATCAAGGATAATGAGTGACACCCTAGCGGGTGTCAAAAGGGGGACTTAAATTTAACACCATTTTCTTTTATTCTGTTTTTAAATGAGCTGTTGTTCTCTTTTGACATGAGGGTTTTAAGTTCCTAGGTGGCTGGTAGCCAATCTAGTACATAGTGGGATCGAATGGAGGACATTAAGGTATTTTAAACTTTGTAACTGTTATATGATTCATTGCTGAATTTTTGTTCACACCCTTGGAGGTGTGAAAAAGGGGGATTTTTGGATTCTGTGTTTTACATTATAGCCATTACCATATATATGATTGAATATTATCTGCTGTTGGCTTGTGTGGATGTATGTATGTGTTATGCAACATAGCTGACTTGAAACATTGTTAACAGTTTCAGGGCCATGGACCTTTCTCATGATGGAAAAATACAGAGTAGCATGAAGACAGGAACTGTTCAATGAGTTGGGGGGTGGCACATTCAGAGCGGGGCGTTGCGAGAACAAGCGGTCTTTTGTTAGATAACAGGAGCCAGGTGCGAGATAACGGTATCGAGCATGAGGCATAGATATTCTTCACAGCAAGTTACATCTATCAACTGGAGCGCCCGGGGGCTGGTACCAGCGCATACGACAACAGTCAAAATAGGCTGGGTGAGTCTAAACCACGCCCAGTCTCTACTGTGATAGGCCAACAGACGGGTTGGGACAATGTCTATCACAGTATACGAATACTGTTTACATACATCTTGTCAGTTTTCTCTTCTGCCCTGCGTGGTATTACAGTGAGCCCGTATATACGAAAGTTGCATTTGCCATTTATTACTTAGCTAATAAAAAATACACCGTATAAAATCGGTGACTCATTGTTATATTTATCCTGATGCCAGATTCGAATTTACGCAACTCTAACAGTGTAAGCACCTTTTCACTAGAAACTTTCTTGTGTTCAAAATACCGTCAGTGCGAAATAGCTAGAAAGCTTTCGTATTTCCACTTGGCTGTACCTACGGTTACGAGAACGATAAATCAAGTGCAATACCTGCGTCGGCCTGTGTCGAGCAGCAAAACACCGGAAAGCTTCTAGCCTGCAGGAACGTTACAAGAAGAACAAGAATAGTTACCTTATCCAGCCATGTGACACTGGTTGTTTATAGATTTTTAGCTCACACCAGATGTCTGGACCCTGGACAGGTAACAGGTAGGTCGCCAGTTCGTCCCTTGTTGTCAGAAATACAGCATGCATACACATTTGTTTTGTGTTTGTTAAAGTGTTTGGTTTAAAAAACGTGTTAAATCAGTAAGGAAGGTTACGTAACTAAGGTGAATAAAGAAAGTTGCATTCACAACATAGAATGTGTGGATATTTTTGTTGCATTACTTGCGTATATTTAGATATCATTCTCACTTATTATTTTAGCCACCTATACATTAGGCTATATATTCCCCTTTTTCCTCTTTGCATCTTCAAAGAAATACACATTGCCACTTAATCTGTATTCTTCTTGTGACTTCTCCTTGGAAGAAGGAGAGAGGGACCCTAGGAGGGACGTAAAGGAGTTGATGAAATCCTGTTAAGACAGACAATCAGGTGAGAGGAGGTCCTAGCTAGTCAATGATCTACATTGATCAAAACATGTAGACACTGTAGCCTTTAAGGACTGGAGTTGCACACATGCCATAGAACAACATGAACAAGGAAATGACAGACTAATAGTGCATTGTTGGTAAATGGTGACAGACTGACTGATCTGCAAGTAACAATAGATATGTATTTGTTAGGCAAAGTGATTTGTAGATCAGTCAGTCTGTGTGTGGAGGAGGATGACGACCTTTAGTGACGTGCAGGACATAGTAAAACACACGCTATCAATGACATGCAGCTTTTCTCATAGACGGGGGAGGTTACTATGTGAAGGAATGTGTTAGGATTGGAAGTTTTCTCTTTATGTTTCTTTTGAGATGGTATGGCCTCTGAGGACCCCCAAGACCAACTGGATGAGGCTATTAAAAAGGCAGAACGCCTTGCTGAGGAGCTCAACCGAGAGAAGGACCCACAAGCCCAACTGGACGAGGCCATTAATGAGGCAAAAAGACAGGCTGAGGAGCTCAACCCAGAACGGGTAATGTAACAAGTCGTAACCCCTACAGCTCCCATACGTGCATAAATATTCCCAACACAACCCCAGCACCACAGCGTTATGATTTATCATTGCTTTTTGTTTGTCAAAGTAGACCCCACATGCCACAAATGTGAATATAAACGTAGACTCCGTGATATGACCTGAACACGGGCATCAATGATATTGAGCATGAGGCACAAGGGTGCACTTGTTAGCATCCTTGTGAACTTATACACATGTTAGCAGTGTGAGTGAGCCAGAACATGGTTCTACTGCAGGTGCCTTTCTTCAGCTGACAAATCACTTCACCTTATATGAAAATAAAATGATTGCTTGTGCTCCATGATTATTGAAATGCACTTTTTAGGAAAATAAGAAGAAAAAGACAAACAAGCCTCCAGGGATTAGGTTCAGATGGAGACAAAGGGATGAGAGAGGACAGATTGTTCCTCAAACCAGGAAGGCAACTACATCCACTTCTGTTGGTAAGTTTCATCCCGTCTAGGTGTTTAATTTTATTGGTCCCTGATCTGACTTTTTCCTTTCAAACATACTGTATCATAGCATATCAAACATTTGTTGCTGTGCCATAGGCCGGTCTAGTACCATCTACCCACAGCACATAATATATGACATGAAGGTCTGATCCCACCTTTCCCTGTCTCTAACTGTTGTCTGTCTCTGATGAAAATACATATTTAACGAAAGGATAGTCAGAATTCCAGCAAACCATTTGAATTAAAAACCTTTTTATTACCAATTTTTTTCAGCTCCAAGGGCCAGTAC
Source organism: Oncorhynchus nerka (assembly GCF_034236695.1). Taxonomy (NCBI): domain Eukaryota; kingdom Metazoa; phylum Chordata; class Actinopteri; order Salmoniformes; family Salmonidae; genus Oncorhynchus; species Oncorhynchus nerka. Next base: position 69,664,799 of record NC_088401.1, read on the forward strand.
ATCAAGAGCCAGACTAGTGCAACATTTTGGACCAGTCACTGAGGAAGAATCAGGTATTGATGAGCGATTGAATATATTAATCTATACCATTCCTTGTTATTTAGTGGCCTTGTAATTAATTGATTGTATTTTTATTAAATCTGTAATTGGTAGTTGAAACAATAACAAAGCACACTCCCTTCCCCTGTTTTGGTTAAAAGCTGAGTGAAGGGTTGGCCAAATGTAACCACTTTCAATTTATTGACAGAGCTATTATTGCAATAACTTACCATCAATGTTATTAAAATAATAGTTTTAACCATATAGCATTAATATAAATCCAAAAATGGCTTTATCAACTTCTGAATGTCCCTTTAAGTCTAATCCTTTCCTTTTTTGCATATCTTATTTTAGAGACGAGGACCAGTGGGTTGGAATCAACTCCAGTTTTAAACATTGATGAAGAAATAGGTATGTTTAAATTGTTTTACTTTCAAAATTGGGGTCATCTTGGTGTTACTGAATTATACTGCACTACATCTTTATTTTGACAGTGATGCAACATTTTTAAATGTGTTTCCAGAATTTCGGATTTGAGATCAAATGTTTGATATGAGGTTACAGTGCAGAATGTCACCTTTTATTTCAGGGTATTTGTAGACTTTTCTGATTTACCGTTTTGAAATGAAGGCACTTTATATGTCTAGTTGCACGTTTTATTAGTCGTATGTACAGGATACGGATGGTAACATGATCCAACGAAATGCTTACTTGCAGGTAGCTTCTCGACAAAGCAAATGAAAATGCTGGAGTGTAGAGACAAATTCAACATTTTAGCATCACTGTCCAAAAACTTCTGTAGGGGAGTACAATAACAACATCCTGGTACTTCTGTAGGGGAGGGCAATAACAACATCATGGTACTTCTGTAGGGGAGTGCAATAACAACATCCTGGTACTTCTGTAGGGGAGTGCAATAACAACATCCTGGTACTTCTGTAGGGGAGTGCAATAACAACATCCTGGTACTTCTGTAGGGGAGGGCAATAACAACATCCTGGTACTTCTGTAGGGGAGTGCAATAACAACATCCTGGTACTTCTGTAGGGGAGTGCAATAACAACATCCTGGTACTTCTGTAGGGGAGTGCAATAACAACATCCTGGTACTTCTGTAGGGGAGGGCAATAACAACATCCTGGTACTTCTGTAGGGGAGTGCAATAACAACATCCTGGTACTTCTGTAGGGGAGTGCAATAACAACATCCTGGTACTTCTGTAGGGAAGGGCAATAACAACATCCTGGTACTTCTGTAGGGGAGGGCAATAACAACATCCTGGTACTTCTGTAGGGGAGGGCAATAACAACATCCTGGCAGAGCTTTTTCCTCCACATTTCCTTTAATATGAAGCAATCTGCCAGTCCACATTATGGAATTAGTCTTAGTTGAATTCATTCAAATCCACTATTGGAATGTTTACACAGTGTCTTTCCTTTTGTAACCACTGTCTGTAATTGTGGAAGCTGGAATCATTTGCCTTTGAGGAGAGTTTACTCTGTAGTCAAAATACACAGAGTGTACAAAATATTCCTAATATTGAGTTGTACTCTCTTTTGCCCTCAGAACAGCCTCAATTCGTCAGGGCATGGCCTCTACAAGGTGTCGAAAGCGTTCCACAGGGATGCTGGCCCATGTTGACTCAAATGCTTCCCACAGTTGTGTCAATTTGGCTGGATGTCCTTTGGGTGGTGGACCATTCTTGATACACACGGGTAGATGTAGATCGTGAAAAACCCAGCAGCGTTGCAGTTCTTGACACAAACCGTTGGACATGGCACCTACTACCATACCCCTTTCAAAGGCACTTAAATATTTTGTCTTGCCCAGTCACCCTCTGAATGGCACACATACACAATCCATGTCTCAACACTTAAACATCCTTCTTAAACCTGTCTCCTCCCCTTTATCTACACTGGTGGATTTAACAGGTGACATCAATAAGGGATCATAGCTTTCCCCTGGTCAGTCTGTCAGGGAAAGAGAATGTTTTGTACTCAGTGTGTTGTTGCTGTTTTAAGAACATTCAGAATTTCTATTCGATGATGGGATCAAGTTATATTGTTTGATATTCCAATTTAGACTTTACTCAACATTTTGGTGTGCCATGTAATTGAATTTACTGTAGAATCAAAGCTGATGTTTTTGGCTTGTCACACCATAGATTGTGCAGAGATATATTTGCGGTCACCTACTTACAGCCCTATGTGTGTTTTAATAGATTAATTATATCATATTCTTAATTGAATCATTTTCCTATTTTCGTTTGAAAATTTTGTTTGAAATGCGAGGTAAGTTTTTCTTTATTAAACTGGTCAAAGAGAATTTCTAGCTTCAGTCCTTTACAAGGCTTCCCATTTAGATGTTTGTTATTCACATAATTGCAATATTAAGTCAATATTTTTTTTAATGTAAATTAAGATTAAGTGGGGAGGACGGAATCAGGAAGGAGCTGGCACAACTCTGGGGGAGGAAGTGGAACAAGGCAACAGCTTCTTGTCGAGGGCTGCAATCTGTTCCAAGCAAATGTCCAAAGGAGCTAAACATTTTGTTTAAGGTTGTTCTATTAATTTATGTTAGTACTTATCTGGAATAAGGAGTTCTATTTGGCTTTTCTAGCAAGAACAGACATGCTAACCATCCAGGCCATGGGGTGGAACAGAAGGAAGAAGAACAGACATGCTAACCATCCAGGCTATGGGGTAGAACAGAAGGAAGAAGAACAGACATGCTAACCATCCAGGCCATGGGGTGGAACAGAAGGAAGAAGAACAGACATGCTAACCATCCAGGCCATGGGGTGGAACAGAAGGAAGAAGAACAGATATGCTAACCATCCAGGCCATGGAACAGAAGGAAGAAGAACAGACATGCTAACCATCCAGGCCATGGGGTGGAACAGAAGGAAGAAGAACAGACATGCTAACCATCCAGGCCATGGGGTGGAACAGAAGGAAGAAGAACAGACATGCTAACCATCCAGGCCATGGGGTGGAACAGAAGGAAGAAGAACAGACATGCTAACCATCCAGGCCATGGGGTGGAACAGAAGGAAGAAGAACAGACATGCTAACCATCCAGGCCATGGGGTGGAACAGAGGGAAGAAGAACAGACATGCTAACCATCCAGGCCATGGGGTGGAACAGAAGGAAGAAGAACAGACATGCTAACCATACAGGCCATGGGGTGGAACAGAAGGAAGAAGAACAGACATGCTAACCATCCAGGCCATTGGGTAGAACAGAAGGAAGAAGAACAGACATGCTAACCATCCAGGCCATGGGGTGGAACAGAAGGAAGAAGAACAGACATGCTAACCATCCAGGCCATGGGGTGGAACAGAAGGAAGAAGAACAGACATGCTAACCATCCAGGCCATGGGGTGGAACAGAAGGAAGAAGAACAGACATGCTAACCATCCAGGCCATGGGGTGGAACAGAAGGAAGAAGAACAGACATGCTAACCATCCAGGCCATGGGGTGGAACAGAAGGAAGAAGAACAGACATGCTAACCATCCAGGCCATGGGGTGGAACAGAAGGAAGAAGAACAGACATGCTAACCATCAGGCCATGGGGTGGAACAGAAGGAAGAAGAACAGACATGCTAACCATCCAGGCCATGTGGAACAGAAGGAAGAAGAACAGACATGCTAACCATCCAGGCCATGGGGTGGAACAGAAGGAAGAAGAACAGACATGCTAACCATCCAGGCCATGGGGAAGTGGAACAGAAGGAAGAAGAACAGACATGAAGGAAAAGAACCATCCAGGCCATGGGGTGGAACCAGGCCAAACAGGAAGAAGAACAGACATGCTAACCATCCAGGCCATGGGGTGGAACAGAAGGAAGAAGAACAGACATGCTAACCATCCAGGCCATGGGGTGGAACAGAAGGAAGAAGAACAGACATGCTAACCATCCAGGCCATGGGGTGGAACAGAAGGAAGAAGAACAACCTGCACAGAGTATTGTCCAGAAGATACTTGAAGGTGTATTGTGTGGATCAATACATTTATTTTAGAAGTATTATATCTATGCATTTAATTTATTTTAAAACAATTCATTATTCTGTTTTGTTTTTGTCATAATATTCAGTTTAAAAGTGTTGGGGGCAACGCTTTTTATTTAAAAAAGTGTCTATCTCCAGCAGTTCGTCTGGGTCACTCACATGCTTTGATGAAAGGCAATGTCCTTTACCCTCTCCAAAGAATTACCATGAAAACCTTTAGCATACCTGTGGGCAGTAGAATCTGCAGTCAAGAAATCCTTTTTCTAGGCCCTTTACACCGCTACATGGTTATAGGTTTGGTTGATCACGCCTCTTATACGGGCAGCTTACATAAAAATTCATTTTCAACACTTCAATGCAGAGTATGTAGCTCTCTGTCAGGGCGGATGTCAGGTCCCTGCTAAGCCTTTCCAACCGCAATTTAATAACAACATATCTGTGCGAGAATTTTACAATCTATTTCTGGCTACTGGGATGCATCTAAAAGATCTCTCTTTACCTATTGACAGAAATTATTTTGCAGAGGGTTACACATTGTATGCTTTCAATTTATCACCTGATGATGACACCTCAGGAAATCTGTCTGTGGTGTCCCAAGGTAACCTCAGGCTGGAAATGTGTTTCCGCACACCTTCAGCCTGTACAGTTAGCATGATTGTTTATGCATGCTCTGATTCAATCTTTGAAGTGAATGCCTGAAGACAGGTCTTAGTGGTGTCATGACTGTCCTGATCAGGTTACAGGAGACCACAATTCTACAGATGATCTCTCAACCCCAACAGAGGAGGAGAGATCTAGGGGTCTGAAGATGTGGGGGTTTTATGACCCCTCACGCCCATGGTAACTCTTAGGCCTCAGACAAATTCCTTTTGTCCTGTTACTATGGAGAACCAGCCTCAGAACATTAAACATGAAATAAAGGGACTTTGTGACTGACGGAAACCATTGTTCCAATGGTGGTCATGACAATAGATGGAATATGAAAATGTATGTCATTTTTGTTTTGTTATTAAAGGTTAATAGATTACGTTATTACGAAAACATTGTAACGTCAAATGTTTACCTAGTATTGTACGTTGTATGGAAAATGTCCAAATCAAAGAGAATGTTTTGGTAAAGATGAAATGTGAAGTTAGTTGTCTAAAATCTAGACCTTGCCTCTTAAGCCATTCTCTCAAACGCAGCGCAGGAGAAAAACACCCGGGTTTTGTTTGATAAAGGGGGCTGTGGCAGCTGTCTGTGAAAATCTTCACAGTTGAATCCTCCGGATGGAAAATGTAATCCATATGGCCATCACTCATATCCAGCACTCCATTAAAATATTCAGGGGCCTCACACAGAATGTCCTCTATGTTTTTGTCATTGTGTTCTTGACTCAAGGCACAAAGTACACCTACAATTGGCCTAGGAGACATGTTTAAATAGTTTTTTAGTGTTCGGGGTTTATTTTAATTTCTTGTTTGGTGTTCTGGGGTTTATTTATAATGTGGCTGCCCCCCAATAACCCAGGACATTCCTGTTTCATAGACAACAGCCCTAAGGTCACTACAACAGGGTGGGGTCCATACTCTTTGAAATGTTCAAACACATCACCCAGTTCAACAAGGTCCCTACATATCAATCATCATGACAGCTTCAAAGGGACATATGCACTATCTGGTTAAATAAACACTCATGATCTTGATTGGTGATCTCAACTGGTGTTGGTTAAAGCCGGTGTCTGATGATTTAAAAATGTTTTGTAATTCTATGAATCTTACCCAGTTGATTAACTCACCCACTCGCCCAAATCTTAAATGCCCAGATAAATCTACCCTCATTGATTTAATATTGACAAATGTTCCACATAAATATTCTGCGGTTGGTGTTTTTTGTAATGATTTAAGTGACCATTGTGCTGTTGTTGCTGTTAGAAATACTAAGGTTCCAAAGACAAACCCATGTTTTATTCGTAAGAGAAATTTGAAGTGTTTTAATGAGCAGGCTTTCTTTCATTATTTATTTTATTTTGACTGGAGCAAGATTGAGCTTATCCCTGATGTGGAAACTGCCTGGAAATTCTTTCATGATGGTTTTTCCCAAATAGTAAACAAACATGCCCCATTCCGCAGGTTCAGGGTTAAAGGGCGGGATAATCCATGGTTTTCTTCCGAGCTGTCTTGTATTATTCACGACCGTAATCTAGCCTGGGATAAAGCAAGGAAATCATGTTCTGATGCTGATTGGCTTATTTTTAGGCAGTTACGAAACAAGTGTTCTTTTCTTCTCAGGAAGGCCAAGTCTGAATATTTTATGTCTGTTACCACTGATAACCTGAATGACCTGAAAGTTTTGGAAGGCTATTAAGTCTATGTCTGGTAACAGTAATGTTAATGAATTACCATCATGTGTTTTGAATGAATCTGTTGCTATATATGACAAAACTGAAATGCTGAATTGTTTCAATGAGTACTTTGTATCATCTGGTAGGCTGTTTGATTCAGTGTTATCTGTCTCTGTACAACCCTGTGTGGATGAACCAGTGAGAGCTGGTCAAACTTTTAGCTTTTTGCCATTCTCAGTGCAGGTGGTACATAAAGCCCTGAAATCATTAAATCAGAGAAAGCCTGCAGGTCATGATCTTTTGGATCCCTGCTTTTTAAATCTGGCAGCTGATTTCATAACTGAACCACTTACATCTCTGTTCAATCTAACCCTGGAATGTAATGAAATTCCAAAGATCTGGAAATCAGCATTTGTCCTACCACTTCTAAAAGGGGGAGATCCAACTCTTTTAAATAATTATAGGCCAATCTCAAAGCTGTCACCCCTGGTGAAAATATTTGAAACCCTTGTAAGTGAACAGCTAAAATAGTTTTTATTTACTAACTCTATTTTATCAATGTACCAATCGGGCTTCAGGAAGAAGCATTGCACAATTACAGCAGCCATAAAGGTTTTAAATGATATCACTGAAGCCATTGACAAAAAACAGCACTGTGTCTCACTTTTTATTGATCTCTCTAAGGCTTTTGATACAGTTGATCATGCTATACTAAGGCAGAGATTGTTGAGGGTAGGTCTTTCGGAGCATGCAGTTACATGGTTTGCTAACTATCTGTCTGATAGAACTCAGTGCACTCAATTTGATGGGCTTATGTCTGTTAAATTGTCTGTATTGAATGGTGTGCCCCAAGGCTCTGTACTTGGTCCTCTCTTATTCACTATTTATATAAATGATTTAGACAAAAATGTCCAAAATGCACAACTTCATTTTTATGCTGATGATACTGTTATTTACTGTTGTGCCTCGTCTCTTACAAAAGCTTTCCAGAATATGTAAACTGCTTTTTATACTGTTCAACATACCTTGTGTCAATTGAAGCTTATCCTCAATACTGAGAAAACTAAACTAATAGTGTTTTCTAATGCAAGAAATAGACCTCTGAATCGTTCACCTATTACTACCCATTTTAAAAATGTATGAGCTAGGTTGTAGGCCTACTAAATAAATGTTTGGAGTAGATTGCCTGCTGAGTTGAACCGGGGTGTGATATGAAGACATTAGACAAGGTGTTAGGGGCTATTAGAATGTGTACAGACCCATGATCTTCCAGAGCCCACTAATCAAGACTGGTCAAGCTCAGTTTTTATCATGACTTGTCAATACTGAGCTTCTACTTATCATGAAAGAAATTCTGACTTACTGTACATTTACACATGCTGAAACAGGCCATTTTTACACAGCGATAAAGGCTATTGCAGAATGCACACACATACTGTATCTGAGAACAAATATTATGTGAGGATAGAAGTGATTCCCTGAGGTGCGACCTAGATCCACAAATACCAGCAAGCTTAACTAAAAAACCACGCTCACTTGTTCCGCCACAACAGTAGAATGTCTTCTCTAAACAGTCATCTTCAGTCTTGAGAAGACCTACTCTTTCCCACCCAAAGTACATCCCGTCTTCCAATCTTGAACTAGTTCAAACTACTGACCATCATGTACTCTTTGCTCCCGATTGGCGCAGCAGTCTAAGGCACTATCTCAGTGGAAGAGGTGTCACTACAGTCCCTGGTTCGAATCCAGGATGAATCAGATGCGGCCGTGATTGGGAGTACCATAGGGCGGCGCACAATTGGCCCAGCGTCGTGGGTATGTCGTCATTGTAAATAAGAATTTATTCTTAACCGACATGCCAAGTTAATTAAAATAAATAAAACACTCTGTACCAGAAACCATGACAGAGTAGCAAATGTCTCTGTTCACTGAATGTTGTAGCAGTTTCATACCAAACACTGTCTGTAATGATGCATGTTTATGTCATTAAGAATGACTATATACAGTCAGCTCCAAAAGTATTGGGAGAGTGAAAGTTGTTTTGTTTTGGCTCTGTACTCCATCACTTTGGATTTTAAATAAAACAATGACTGAGGTTAAAGTACAGACTATCAGCTTTACATTTAGGGTATTTTCATCCATATCCTGAATAATGGAGTGAGAAAGTTAGACCCACAAATACCATACCCCCAACACATGCTAACCTCTCACTTACAATAAAAGGAGACTTTAGCATTTTTTTGAGGGGGTAGGATATTTGTGCATCTCACTTTCATACTGATCATTATTCATGATTTATTCAGGAATATCCGTAATCATGGTAGCATCCACATTAATGTAGAAGTGTTTAGAAACATATCCTATTCTTATTTACAATAAAAGAGACTCCAAAATGACAATATTATTTACCCTTTCTATTGGGCACAAAATAATTTAAAACACAACCAAAACAAACATTTGGCTTGACGTAGCCATTGTGTGCTAGGAATATGGGACCAAATACTTAACTTTTTACTACTTTAATACACAAAGTTAATGTGTCCCAATACTTTTGGTCCCTTAAAATGAAGGGAATATGTAAAGTGCTGTAAACAGTTCACCCGATATGCATGAAAATACTCTCATATTAAAATGGACAGCCTGCACTAACTTCAGTCATTGTATCATTTCAAATCCAAAGTTCTAAAGTACCGAGCCAAAACAACCAAAAAAATGTGTCACGCTCACAATACTTTTGAGCCAACTAAATTATTATTCTCAGAACAACAATGAGCCTTTTAGCCATGCTCTACCACCATGCTATTGGCCACATCTCATGGCTCTTTCAGCCCGTCACTATCAGCATTTGTATTTTCACATGTACCCCAAAGCTCTGTATTAAAACTTTTACCAAATCCTGGAACTTAAGTCTCCTCTTTCACCTTCTCAAAGTCAACGTGCTACTGCAAAATTACCGCTTACAATGAGAATAGTCCATTAGACACTTACGCTCACGTTCAGTAATGCATTTCACTACCATTCACTATGACTGCAGGCCTACTGATGTGTTATTGGCTGAAATATACTAGAATGTTTTCAAATCAAATGTATTTATATAGCCCTTCTTAAATCAGCTGATATATCTAAGTGCTGTACAGAAACCCAGCCTAAAACCCCAAGCAATGCAGGTGTAGAAGCAGTTTTGTGTTGCATTATTAGGTTAGGCTGTTGTCTTATGGCTTTGTGTCACATTTGAGGATTAAAACGGATTTAAAAACAGTCTTCCATCTCTTGTGCACGCTGAACTACTTGCAGTTTATAATTTTATCATGAAAGAACATTGACTCCCCCCCTCCCCGACATATAATGGTATCCCAATGTCCTTTCCTTTGTTCTGAATTACTTACAAAGCATATATAGGAGTTCAACCCTGAAACATTATTCATAGATAATCATTTCCCACGCACATAAAATACATTGTGCCATTTTTATTTACCACAGTTTCTTGATGGAAAAAGCTTATAACAGTTTTCATTTCTACTTTCTCGTAATTAATACAGATAACATACTGCTTTTGAGAATCACACAACTCAAGTGGGGATAAGTGTATTTTTCCAGTTAGCAAAACATAGTGAGCTACAGCCAATTTTAACTGCAATGGTTTGGAAATTGCATAATACCAGCAACAGACTGATAACTGTCCAAGCTGTTATTTAAACCCCCCCCCAGAGTTCCAATATATTTCGTCGTCAATGTGACGTCCTACCTGCTACACAGAAACCAACCAAAATCTACTTCCCCCAATATTTCCATTCACAAGATAGAATGAATGCACACATCAGCCACCGAGAACAGAACCTCTGCAATTATTGAGCTTGTCATTAGACGCAACGCAAGCAGTACAGCAGGTTTCAATGTTTTCAAAGGAAGAATTCCCTCAATGGCTGATGGCAGTGCTGGACATCCGATGGCTGTAGCAGGTCCGTTACAGTACATGATTGAAGTCGTCATTTATTGGTCACTGCGATGCTTCTCTGGTGTACAATTAAAACAAGCTTTTAAGTTGAACCACTTCCTTACACACATTTAGACTAAAAGAGGAACCACCACTTCTCCATTGTTGATGGGAATACGGCAAACAGGCACTTCCTCTCATAATGGTTTAATGGGCGTCACAGGAACCGTCCCTTTGTTCAATAGCATAGCTGTAAGCGGGTTTAAAATTGTTGCAGCTTTCTATTTTTATTTTTTTATTTTTTACATATGTGAATGAAGGTAAAGCATGAGTTTGCAACAGGCTGAATTGAGAGGAATGTTTTACAACAGTAGAATAAAGGACCAAATGTGTAACATATCCAGTATGTAATCTAGTCTGAGGTTATTGTAACGGTGCAGTTGGTGAACACCAGTGCACATTGTGGCAGCAGAGCAGCAAGTGAGCGGCGCAGACTTGGCACGGGGTCATTCTCCTCCAGTTTATCATCACCACTATCTGTGCCACCCTCCCTCCCCTCCTCACCCTCTCCCTGCCTCTCCACCTCCCCCTCTCTCTCTGGTGTCTTTGGGCAAACTTGGAAGAACACCTCGCAGAACTCCAACCTGCGCAGGTCCCGCAGTGTCCTGCAGCTACGTAGCACCTGCATCTCTCTCAGCTTGCAGCATCTCAGGCGCAGGCGCTTCAGGTCCCTCAGACGGCTGGCGGACAGCAGGCCTGGTCCCACCTCCTTACCGCCAAGGCTTAGTTCCTCTAGGCCCAGCCAGCCCACTCCGAGCCCCAGGGAGGCCATTTGCAGCTGGGCGCCCGGCCGCCCAAAGTGCCCTATCTCCAGGTACTTGAGCCTGGAGAGCCCGTTTAAGCCTGAGTCGGTTTCTTGGGCGGCACTGCGCCTAAGGCCTTCCGCGGTGACACGAAGGACGTTGCGGAGCTCTAGGCGGCTAAGCCTCAACCAAGACGCCAGACTCTGCAGGTGCTGGTCTGTGAAGGAGGGCACGTTGTCAAGGACCATCGTCTCAATGGCAATCCCTGATGTGGAGGCAGGCACTTTCCCAGTTTGAACACGTCCCTGTTGCTGAGTAGCAGCGGTTGATGCCATTCCAGCTTGTTTCTCAGGACTGAGTGGGGTCTGGGTGAAAAAGCCCTGTGGTAGCTCGCAGCCACGCAACTCTAGGACCTGCAGTGTTGTGGGCAGGAGCTGGCAACTGTGCAAGCCTCTCAGGTCTGCGTGCAGCAGGGAAAGACTACGCAGACGGGGACACCTGGAGGACAAAGCCTTGAGCCAGGACTCTGAGAGAAAGGCCCCACCTCTAGCAGAGAGCAGCAAGCCACGCAGCCGCAGGCATCGGAGCCCAGTGCCCAGATACTGGCGTAGAAGAACCCACAGCATGCGAGATGTCACCTGACCCAAAATGGACACCAAGGGCAGGATGAGCAGTTGAAGAATGAAAACATCCAATGAGGGAGAGATGGGGAAGAAACAATGCATCAGTGTTTGAGCGATGACTTGAAAGTTCTGTAGAGTTAGCTAGTCAACAGGTAGGAACTAGGCAGTGCTGGGGAGTAGTGAACTACATGTAGTTCAACTAGTAATTTACCTACATTTTGCAGTAGGTTGGTGGTAGTTGAACTAAATTCAAACCAGGTAGTGTTTTCAGTAGTTCATTACCATATCGCTAACTACTAGAAGTACACTTTTTCTTGCAAAGAATTAAGTGTTTTTAGTAGGCAATAATTTCCTTTCATTTTCAGGATTCAACCATCCTAATTCTCACGTGAAACAGTTTGTGTTTAATAGGCTACATTACACATTATTTTAACATATGACCCCAAAGTCATCGTTCTTGCAATTTGTAGCCTGACACTTAAAATTATACAATTTCACAAAATAGTTTGGATGTAGTGAACTACTTTTTCAAAGTAACTTTAGTTAAGTAAACCATATTTGTCTTAATAAGGGTAGCTTTAGTGTAGGTTAACTTCTTCTAGTGTTAAGTAATTGGTAATTTTGTAAATTATACACATTTTCAGAGTAACTTCCCCCAACACTGGAAATAAAGCCTGCAATGCAAGTATCAACATTGCATTTTGTTGCAGAATGAGAGAGGTCTCAAACAAGTAGCTATGAATAATAAAATCAAGTCTTCTGAAATATCATTGAATGTAGAACCTGAAAAACATGGCTATATCACAAAATGGCTGACGTCTTTAGACAGACATGGTAGCCTCAGAAATCTTTTCATGACAAATCTTGAAATGGTAAGATCAACATGCAATAATGGACACCATTCTTACCCCTTTCCATGCAGTTAGATCAACAACTCGCCATAATCTTTGGTCTTTTACAAGACGTCTCCATCTCTTACACACCCTGCAAATACACCACATGAATGACATGACAAAGAGAAGTGTTCTTCAAGCTAACATTGACGTTATCACGAAAATTAATATTGAGCACTTCGACTTCAGCTAACTTGTTTTACCTTCCTGATCGGATGAGCTCTCGCACACCTAAATATGATAAAATATCAATTAAAATGTTCTCTGGAAAGTAATCGAGGGTAGAAGTTCTGAAGTCTGCCATTTTGTAAACAAAAAGTACCGTCGAGTACACGGACAAAATACACCGACGTACCAAAGTTGCATTCAAGTAATAAACCCCGCAGAAATGGGTGCTAAAGCCACAACGTTCCTAAACGTTCCGAAATACTACATGCTCGAAATTAGCACATTTTATGTGACCGTACCAAATATATACAATGGCTTAAACATTTTAAATAATAAATAAGCATAACAACGGCATAATTTTCGAGCATATATCACCAAAACTCCTGTGTAAATGCAGCAAACACTGCCCCTTACATGCTGACCAGACCGGACACGTTGCGTGCGCGAGCGTCGCAAAATAAATTTAGAAATCCATGTTATTCAATTATTGCACCCACACTGCTCCAGCGTGCCAACGAGCGTCTGCGTTGCCAAGGGCTAAACTAAAAGTCATTCCTATTTCTGACGCAGATCGCGCTGAAAGTCCTGCCGCTCCCATCTGCTCGTTCGTTTATAGAAGCTGGTACCCACGTGCCATCTCCATATCGGTTATACCCATGTGGGTGATTGAAAGACAAAATGTTTTGCTGGTTGTCCTGGAAAAAGTGTAGATGCCAATCACCATATCAATTCAAATATGAAAAAGAGGGGAAGGGGGAGAGATGACTAGAAACGATTCGGTTGAATGTGTGAATTAATTGTCCAAGTAGAAGACCTTGTGCATTTCAGGTAAAATAACTCAATGTTTATATCCCAGGACAAATTAGCTAGCAACAGCAAGCTAGCTAAATAGGACAAATTATATAGCAAGTGCAAGCTAACTAGCTAAATTGCCATACATGTTTAATGCTTTTCGACTTGTCCCCAAATGAATGTAATTTGTTCGAAGTTTGTTTTGATATTTTAACCTGAGTGTCGTGATCACATTTGGTGTAGGGGGCAAAATAAATGTATGCACGATAGCGCACGAGGGTTGGGTTCCGTGTTGGCGTTTGAGAAAAAACGCCTCGTACTGGGCATGCGCAGCTGTAAGTCGGACAAGATGGCGACGAGCAATGGTGGTGGAATGGAGGTGGATGGGGCAGGTAATTTCCTTTAAAAGCACAATTGATTTATCGGATTATGATAAGGTTGTATACATATTGTGTAGGTTTCAACTATACTCCTTTGTCGATGGTGTTAGCGCATTTAGTTTGCCATTATTTCGCTTATACGTTCTCTAACGTTACTACAGCGAGGCTACCTAACGTTAGTTAATTTAGATAAGGTGACTGTCCAGTACTTGTGTGTATATTAACGTTACTGGTACATGCAATTTCATAAACAAGTGCAGTTAATGTTTGCTAATTAGCGAACTAATTCAACCGCCGTCACATATTGATTGGTCCGTCCGTATTACCTAACTAAACTAAACAATGTAAACCACTAACGTTAGTTTATCGATTGCTGGCTAGGTAACAGTTAACATGTTAAAACGTTTCCTATTTTGCAAGCTGTTAGTTAATTTCATGATGGCATCTTTTAAAATGTGGATTGGGATAACATTGTTGAAAAATCAAAGCTTTGAGGAATAGAATCAATGCCATTTTTGAATTGAACTAGTCATCACTGTAACGTTACTCTTCCTGTAAAGTTAGATTACTCAAATCCACCCAATTCACCTGCACACGGATATTGTAACAATCGTCAAAAAATATATATTATAAAAGACAAGAACACAAATGCTTTGTTTGCTCTGAGGCAGGTGGTCGTGTTAAGGCCATATTAGCTACGTTTGGCTTTAGAGATGACTAACAATAAAGGAAACCCACCCTCTCTCTCTGTCCCACAGCCAGCCCCAGTGTTATGGTCTCTGGGGTCACCGGCAGTGTCTCTGTTGCCTTGCATCCTCTGGTCATCCTGAACATCTCAGATCACTGGATTCGCATCCGCTCCCAGGAGGGGCGGCCCATGCAGGGTATGTGAGCTGATCAGTTTTCAAGAATACAGATAGTTGTATACAGTCTTACATTTGGCATGGAATAAGGGAATGAGAGAGATTTACATTTTTTTTCAGTAAATTGCTCTGTAAATGTCTAAACTTCTTTCAAAGTATTTCAACTTTAAGACATCAATTAAAATAGTTAAGACTCTACAAGAGAACCAATACCTCAACAGTGCGAAGGGAATCATACATGGGAGAGGTTACAGTTAATGACACAATTTCAATGGGCTTTGCTATAGCCTACATATGTATCAATTCCAACCATCTGCCTAATATTGCATTGCATCCTTTCCTTCTCACCAAGTGATTGGCGCGTTAATCGGGAAGCAGGAGGGTAGAAACATTGAGGTGATGAACTCCTTTGAGCTGCTTCATCAATTGGTAGATGACCGAGCACACATTGACAAGGAGTACTACTACACCAAGGAGGAGCAGTGTGAGTCTAATTTCACCAACCTACCATACAAAGAAAATGTCAATGTCACTCCCCATTGATTACTGATATTGGTGAAAGTGCTAGATAAAAAGTTGTGATTGATTGATGTGCCGTGTCATGGTTTCCCACCATCTCTGAAGTGGAAAAATGTCATAGTAGGCTTGTACCTGAAGCCCTTGGTGTTATAAATTGAACTGAACCTCTGTATAGGTGCTGGTCTAGGATGAGTTTTGCCTTTTAGGTCACAGTGAATACGATTACATTAGTGGGGGGACCTACTTGACTTCTTGACCTCTGCTTTCTTTCAGTCAAACAGGTTTTCAAAGACATGGAATTCCTACTGCATCTGACCTCTGCTTTCTTTCAGTCAAACAGGTCTTCAAGGACATGGAATTCATACTGCACCTGACCTCTTGACCTCTGCTTTCTTTCAGTCAAACAGGTCTTCAAGGACATGGAATTCCTGGGCTGGTATACCACAGGGGGTCCTTGTGACCAATCAGACATCCACATTCACAAGCAGGTAGGTGGAGCAAAAGAGAATACATTTATTTTCCATGTGGTTGGGCATTTTCCATGAGAGAGAAATTAGAGGCATGATAAAAGTAACTGTTACTGTAATTGGTCAGTGAATTGTTGTGATTTGAAAGATGTAAATGTCAGTCATTTGAGGTTATTTGGCCAACTGTGTGCTGTTTCCTTATTGGCTTTTCCTCTCTTTTCACTTCAGGTGTGTGAGATAATTGAGAGTCCTCTCTTCCTCAAGCTCAACCCGATGACCAAACACACAGATGTGAGTTTCTCATTTAGATTTTTTTAATAGAATGGACGATATACAGTTGAAGTCAGACGTTTACATACACATTAGCCAAATACATTTAAACTCAGTTTTTTTTCACAATTTCTGACATTCAACCCTAGTAAAAATTCCCTGTCTTAGGTCAGTTAGGATCACCACTTTATTTTAAGAATGTGAAATGTCAGAATAATAGCAGAGAATCATTTATTTCAGCTTTTATTTCTTTCATCACATTCCCAGTGGGTCAGAAGTTTACATACACTCAATTAGTATTTGGTAGCATTGTCTTTAAATTGTTTTAACTTGGCTCAAATGTTTCGGGTAGCCTTCCACAAGCTTCCCACAATAAGTTGGGTGAATTTTGGCCCATTCCTCCTGACAGAGCTAGTGTAACGGAGTCAGGTTTGTAGGCCTCCTTGCTCGTACACGCTTTTTCAGTTCTGCCCACAAATTTTCTATAGGATTGAGGTCAGGGCTTTGTGATGGCCACTCCAATACCTTGACTTTGTTGTCCTTAAGCCATTTTGCCACAACTTTGGAAGTATACTTGGGGTCATTGTGCATTTGGAAGACCCGTTTGCGACCAAGCTTTAACTTCTTGACGGTCTTGTGATGTTGCTTCAATATATCAACATCATTTTCTATTCTCATGGTGTCATCTATTTTATGAAGTGCACCAGTCCCTCCTGCAGCAAAGCACCCCCACCACATAATGCTGCCACCCCCGTGCTTCACGGTTGGGATGGTGTTCTTCAGCTTGCAAGCCTCCCCCTTTTCCTCCAAACATAATGATGGTCATTATGGCCAAACAGTTCTATTTTTGTTTTATCAGACCAGAGGACATTTCTCTAAAAAGTAATATCTTCGTCCCCATGTGCAGTTGCAAACCGTAGTCTGGCTTTTTTATGGCGGTTTTAGAGTAGTGGCTTCTTCCTTGTTGAGCGGCCTTTCAGGTTTTTGTCAATATAGGACTCGTTTTACTGTGGATATAGATTCTTTTGACCTGTTTCCTCCAGCATCTTCACAGGGTCCTTTGCTGTTGTTCTGGGATTGATTTGCACTTTTCGCACCAAAGTACGTTCATCTCTAGGAGACAGAACGCGTCTCCTTCCTGAGCGGTATGACTGGTCCCATGGTGTTTATACTTGCGTACTATTGTTTGTACAGATGAACGTGGTACCTTCAGGCATTTGGAAACACTACACTTCTTTTTCTGAGGTCTTGGCTGATTTCTTTTGATTTTCCTTTGATGTCAAGCAAAGAGGCACTGAGTTTGAAGGTAGGCCTTGAAAAACATCCACACGTACACCTCCAATTGACTCAAATGAGGTCAATTAGCCTGTCAGAAGCTTCTAAAGCCATGACATCATTTTCGGGAATGTTCCAAGCTGTTTAAATGCACAGTCAACTTAGTGTATGTAAACTTCTGACCCACTGGAATTGTGATACAGTGAAATAATTGTTGAAAAAATTACTTGTGTCATGCACAAAGTAGATGTCCTAACCGACTTGCCAAAACTATAGTTTGTTAACAAGAAATGTGTGGAGTGGTTGAAAAACAAGTTTTAATGACTCCAACCTAAGTGCATGTAAACTTCTGACTTCAACTGTACAGTACCAGTCAAAAGTTTGGACATACCTACTCATTCCAGGGTTTTTCTATCTTTACTATTTTCTACATTTTAGAATAATAGTGAAGACTATCAATTAACACATATGGAATCATGTAGTAACCAAAAAAGTGTTAAACAAATCTAAATACATTTGAGATTCTTCAAAGTAGCCAGCCTTTGCCTTGATGACAGTTTTGCACACTCGTGGCATTCTCTCAATCAGCTTAATCTGGGAATCACCTGGAATGCATTTCAATTAACAGGTGTGACTTGTTAAGTTAATTTGTGGGTTTTCTATCCTTAATGCGTTTGAGCCAATCAGTTGTGTTGTGACGAGGTAGGGGTGGTATACAGAAGAAAGACCAAGTTCATATTATGGCAAGAACCACTCAAATAAGCAAAGAGAAACGACCGCCAATCATTACTTTTAGACATGAAGGTCAGTTAAACCCGGAAAATGTGAAGATCCTTGAACGTTTCTTCAAGTGCAGTCGCAATAACCATCAAGCACTATGATGAAACTGGCTCTCATGAGGACCTCCACAGGAAAGGAAGACCCAGAGTTACATCTGCTGCAGAGGATAAGTTCATTAGTTACCAGACACAGAAATTGCATCCCAAATAAATGCTTCAGAGTTCAAGTAACAGACACATCTCAACAACAACTGTTCAGAGGAGACTGAATCAGGCATTCATGGTTGAATTGCTGCAATGAAACCGCTACTAAAGGACACCAATAAGACGAAGAGACTTGCTTGGGCCAAGAAACACGAACAATGGATATTAGACTAGTGGAAATCTGTCCTTTGGTCTGATGAGTCCAAATTTGAGATTTTTGGTTCCAACCGCCGTATCATTGTGAGACGCAGAGTAAGTGAATGGATGATCTCCCCATGTGTGGTTCCAAGCATGGAGGTGTGATGGTGTGGGGTTGCTTTGCTGGTGAAACTGTCTGATTTATTTAGAATTCAAGGCACACTTAACCAGCATGGCTGCCACAGCATTCTGCAGCTATATGCCATGCCATCTGGTATGTGCTTAGTGGGACAATAATTTGTTTTTCAACAGAACAATGACCCAGCACAAGGGCTATTTGACCAAGAAGGAGAGTGATGGAGTGCTGCATTAGATTACCTGTCCTCCACAATTACCCGACCTCAACCAAATTGAGATGGTTTGGGATGATTTGGAAGGCAGAGTGAAGGAAAAGCAGCCAACAAGTGCTCAGCATATGTGGGAACTCCTTCAAGACTGTTAATTATTCCAGGTAAAGCAGGTTGAGAGAATGCTAAGAGTGTGCAAAGCTGTCAAGGCAAAGGGTGGCTACTTTGAAGAATCAAAAATATATTTGGAATTGTTTAACACATTTTTGGTTACTAAATGATTCCATATATGTTATTTCATAGTTTTGTTTTCTTCACTATTATTCTACAATGTAGCAAATAGTAAAAATCAAGAAATAACCCTTGAATGAGTAGGTGTGTATAAACTTTTGACTGGTACTGTATATGTTAGTGTCAAATATTATTCTTAAATTAAATTTTTAGTTACTTTTATGTCGTTCAGTTATATTGCTATGATGCGGTAGAGATAGCTTTTCTACTTGTGGTAATTGAAGCTCATGTCCCATCTCCCCCAGCTCCCTGTCAGTGTGTATGAGTCTGTCATCGACATCATCAGTGGAGAGGTAACTCAAGCTCTCCTACCACACACACACACACCAGGGTTTCCGTTAGGAAAATGTGGCGCTGGACAACGTAACCGGGAAGATTTTAATTTACCGCCCATTTGAGAAATTTCCCGGACCCATTGGGTGCGTAACCCATTAGGGCGTCCGACCATGGTGCTCAGAATGACAGAATTCACATTTAGATTATGGTAATTAATCTTAACAAAATATGCAACTCCTGTAATGAAGCAGCCAATAAAAAGTCATTTTCAAACATTTGCCAAAATGCAATTTGCGGTTAAAAAAAACGCCATTCTAAACACCTCACCTGATGTCAGCGGTATATAACAGATTAACATCTCCGTTGGAAACTTAGAAAGATGGTGAATCTAATGATGCAAAAACTAGAATGGGTTGCTAATATGACTAGGATTGTGCCTTTTGCTTCTGGACAAGGAAAGAAAGTTGATATGAAAACCAATAGAACAGGAGAGAAATGGCATGTGAGGAAGTATTTTATAGACTGCAGCCATGGCAAAAGGTCTAGCTGATTTGAGTGGCGGCTGTCAGTGAAAAGTATCTAAAATATGTGTGAAGATAATTAGTCTTAATTTTAAATGGTGAGACAAGGGGAAGGGGGGTGTGGTGAAGATGGCCTATAACTGTGTCTCTCCAGAAGGCCTGCGCTCTGCTTTCCAGAATGCACTCAGCTATCTCCTGCCAATTATTGTGCATTCGTTGTTCCATTGTGTGAATTGTTTGCTCTTTGATTTGTTTATTTTGATACATTCCCCATTACATATGTCACCAGTAGTAAATGTACCGTTAATCCCTGTCATTTGGTTACATTAATTCCTGTTAATGCATTTTGTTACTACAGTCATTTATGTTCTCATTCTCAGAGTGGAAACATTGTTTCCAGAGTTCACAACCTGCTAAACTTGTGAGAAATAAGTTATGGTTTATTTCATAACCCTCATTTAGGAGTTTTGTACATTTTGTCAATGTCTTTTATTTGAAGTGCTCCATGTAAGCAATGAACATGGGTCTGGTTTCTGTCTTGTTGAGGGATGCTTTGAAGTAGCCTACCTGGCTCAAATGTAGGAATGTGCCCATTTTGATTTCTGATTGTCTTAACTCACCACAGCTACTACTAATAAGCTGAGCTTCTCAGTCATTTCTTTTCATCACCTCACACAGTAAGTCCATTGCGCAAGAACAGCTGTCTGACCTGAGCTCACTAGTGTGCAGGAAACTTTGAGGGTCCTGAATAGGCTAGTTAATACAATGTTGCAAGTTCGCTAGAGACCGCTTCAGTTCCATACAGTTGATTGATTTGATACAATGTTGCACTTCACTAGCGATAGCTCAAGTCGGGACAGATGGAAAGGGGGGCAGGCCGGTTTAGTAGAGAGATCAATGTGATTGAATGAACCCGAATTGTTTAATGTATTTTGAATTAGTTGGAAGTTATTAGCCATCTGAGTTCCATGCGCTCATTTAACCACCAATGATCACGGTGTATCAATGTGTCCATATGGCAGAGGCTGTTGCTCTCCCATAAGTGGGTGATGCGCTGATAGTCTGCCTACTGTTTTTTTCCCCTCCTGGTCAATTTGGCCAGCAACCATTTTATTTATAGGCTTAGTTTATCTTTTTTTCTTTATTTTTTAAGGCAATTACTGGCTAGTGGAAAAACACCAGTGTGATTAGTACTAGTGGCTGATTTGTAAGCTTGTCTGTCCTTCTGACTTGACCAATCCCAGGCGACCATGTTGTTTGCTGAGCTGGGGTACACTCTGGCCACAGAAGAGGCGGAGCGAATCGGAGTGGATCACGTGGCTCGCATGACAGCCACAGGCACAGGGGAGAATTCAACAGGTAACTAGTTAAGCTGGCCTATTTACCCCCCACTGTCTGACAGGCATTTTTTAAACACCTTCACGCCATTATGTGTGTCTCTTCTGTTCAGTGGCCGAACATCTGATAGCACAACACAGTGCAATTAAGATGCTCCACAGCAGGGTGAAAGTCATCTTGGAATATGTCAAAGCAGTGGAAGCAGGTGAGAGAACTGCTTACTCTGTCGCGTGATGAGGGATGAAAGACCAAAATAATGCATGTTCAAGTGAGTCTGGAAAGAAGATGCTGATACTAACATCGATATCATTTCCAGCCCTTGCTTTAAAAAAACAAACATGGTCCCTTCTCCTTGGTATATCCCAACTGTATCTTATCTCACCTGTTGTGTTGTGTGTATATTTTTCCCTCATGCTCTCTTAACTCTCCCCTTCTGATTTGGTACGAACCAGGAGAGGTGCCATTTAACCACGAGATCCTCAGAGAAGCCAATGCCCTGTGCCATAGACTGCCTGTTCTCAGCACCATCAAATTCAAGACTGACTTCTATGATGTAAGTCATCCCCACCTAGGCACTTGGCAAAACTCAGCTCTTGGTGTGAACATGTGCGCACCATTGTTTTTAGATTATAGTCTTGGTGATGTCATAATCAGGATAATTAACGTACGTTGTTTTGAATTAATAAAACCTTAACAAAATTCCTTCTTTAAATCACTCAAGGGTAATGATTTTGAGAATGCTTAGACAGGATGGATTGGCACAGTACTGTAAAAGCATATTAATCTCCTTCTCACTTTTTTCAGCAATGCAATGACGTGGGCCTCATGGCTTACCTAGGTACCATCACTAAGACCTGCAACAGCATGAACCAGTTCATCAACAAGTTCAACGTCTTGTACGATAGACAGGGCATCGGCCGGAGGATGAGAGGACTGTTCTTTTGAGTGACACAGAGAGGGAGAGGTCACAAGCACTGCTTTTCCATTTGTTTGTCTGTATTTTATGTTAAGTAACACTTGTGACACACACTCAGATACCAGTGAATGTTGTTCTCATCAAACCAGTTTGTTTTCAAAGGTAGCAAATGCTAGAAGTGTCTCAAAGGCCTCCTGTCTATACCAGAAAATCACACACACAAACAGGAAGAAGGAAACCGTGTACAAAATCACTCACATTTTCACTCGCGCTTTAACATTTGTGAGTATGCACATGAATGAATTCATGTATGTGAACAGAAAATACAATTTCCCTTTTTCTTTGTTTTGTTGTTCCATGTTTCTGTAAGTAATAAATAATCTGCTGATTTTTCTTGGGATTTTGATTTATGTTTGTCTAATAAAAAGTCAAATAAGGCCATTTATCAATTGAACAGATTCATATAGAATTAAGCAGTTAGGCCCGAGGATGTGTGGTATATTGCCAATTAATGGCAGTTGTGCACAATGCGGAGTTGTCTGGATACAGCCAGGAGTGTGGTATATTGGCCATATACCGCAAACCCCTGAGATGCCTAATTGCTATTCTAAAACTGGTTAACAATGTAAATAGTAATGTTTTGTCATACCCATGGTATACTGTCTGATGTACCATGGCTCTCAGCCAATCAGCATTCAGGGCTCAAACCACCTGGTATATAATAACACAGTAGTGCTTCAGTCCATCTCTAGTGAACAGACACTCGTAACATAACTGGTATTTGACACTTTTACTCAAGAGCCTTGTTTATACTTGGTGCTAACATGCATCCTTTGTCCTGATCTAATTCACATGATTGTGCCCACATTGTAGCCATTGCATTAGTAAAATGTGTCTGCATTGTGACCAGATATCCTGGCCCTACATTTTTTTTAAACATTTTTTTTTACCTTTATTTAACCAGGCAAGTCAGTTAAGAACAAATTCTTTTTTTCAATGACTGCCTAGGAACAGTGGGTTAACTGCCTGTTCAGGGGCAGAACGACAGATTTGTACCTTGTCAGCTCGGGGGTTTGAACTTGCAACCTTCCAGTTACTAGTCCAACGCTCTAACCACTAGGCTACCCTACATGACCAAAAGTATGTGGACACCTGCTCATTGAACATCTCATTCCAGTATCATGGGAATTAATATGGAGTTGGTCCCCCATTTGCTGCTATAACAGCCTCCACTCTCCTGGGAGGGCTTTCCACTAGATGTTGGAACATTGCTTAGGGGATTTGCTTCCATTCAGCCACAAGTGCATTAGTGATGTCGAGCACTGATGTTAAGTAATTAGGCCTGGCCCGCAGTCAGCGTTCCAATTGTGTATGATAGAGTTGAGGTCAGGGTTCTGTGCAGGGCAGTAAAGTTCTTCCACACTGATCTCAACAAACCATTTCTGTATGGACCTTGCTTTGCGCACGGGGGCATTTTCATGCTGAAACAGGAAACCGTATGCATTAAGGTTTCCCGTCACTGGAACTAAGGGGCCTAGCCCGAACCATGAAAAACAGCCCCGGACTATTATTCCTCCCCCACCAAACTTTACAGTTGGGACTATGCATTGGTGCAGGTAGCGTTCTCCTTGCATCTGCCAAACCTAGATTAATTTGTTGGACTGCCTGATGGTGAAGCATAATTCATCACTCTAGAGAACGCATTTCCACTGCTCCGGAGTCCAATGGTGGCGAGCTTTACACCACTCCAGCCGACACTTGGCATTGCGCATGGTGATCTTAGGCTTGTGTGCTGCTGCTCGGTCATGGAAACTCATTTCACAAAGCTCCCGATGAACAGTTGTGTTGAAGTTGCTTCCAGAGGCAGTTTGGAACTCAGTAGTGAGTGTTGCAACCAGAGGACAAATTATTTTTACACACTTCAGCACTTGGCGGTCCTGTTCTGTGTTTGTGTGGTCTACCATTTCACGGCTGAGCCGTTGCTCCTAGACTTTCCACTTCACATTACCAGTCATAACAGTTGACCGGGGCAGCTCTAGCAGGGCAGAAATTTGACGAACTGACTTGTTGGATAGGTGGCACCCTATGATGATACCGCCACGTTGAAAGTCATCGAGCTCTTCAGTAAGGCCATTCTACTGCCAATGTTTGTCTATGGAGATTGCGTGGCGGTGTGCTCAATTTTATACACCTGCCAGCAACGGGTGTGGCTGAAATAGCCGAATCCACAAATTTGAAGGGGTGTCCTATACTTTTGTATATGTAGTTTACTCTTTCAAAATAATGTATTTATTTTAAGACACATTGATGCCATAAGTCAGTTGCGTTTAGAGGGTAGGATAAGGATGATAACTATTTTTTATTTCACCTTTATTTAACCAGGTAGGCTAGTTGAGAACAAGTTCTCATTTACAACTGTGACCTGGCCAAGATAAAGCATAGCAGTGTGAACAGACAACACAGAGTTACACATGGAGTAAACAATAAGCAAGTCAATAACACAGTAGAAAAAAAGTAAGTAATTTCACTGTCCAGATCCGTCTAAACTTTTAAGATATCCAGACATAATGGGTCCCCCTGACTACCTCCGGAGATGGTAAGGAAGATCAGATCATAATGCGTATTTAAATCTACAGTAATCCCGTTTAAAAATGCGGGCACAATCAGGATGTGGATAAGATCAGGGAAAAAGACGTATGTTAGAACCAGGTATAAACAGGACTAAGAATTTAGTAATACATGCATACATTTTCGTGTTGGTGAACCCAGCTGGAATCAAACCCACGTTCTTGGCTTAAATGTAGCCTGTACTCAAGTAGATACACAAACACAACACAATACAGAGACCCACAGGTTAAAACAAGTGTATAAAGTCAGGTCTGTGGAGTCAGCATGGTTTTTAGGATTATTGGCCTGAGGTGACAATGTGTTTACAGTTACTTAAAAAAAAAAATGTAGTCTGTTCCTGCTGTGCATGGCCTTGGGGGGGGGGGGTACTGTGTGAGGTGCATTAGACAGGAAAGGGGTGGAGGAAACAGAGTTAGGACAGTTTCGGGTCAGCATTTATTTGGATATTAAAAGGCAGCAGATGTCAACATAATGACCGCCAGCCTGTACTTTTTCTTTAGTAGCCCGAGTTTACCAGCCATGTGGCAAAGACAGGAGTCAGCTTTCCTCCTCTATTGGATTTGATCCTCCTCTCTTTCAAGCTCTCACTGTTGCCACGTATCTTCATTTTTGCCTTTTAATTACACAAAACCTACAGTAACTAGCAGAACAAGCAATACTGGCATGTGGTATACATGCAAACGGAGTTCAGTAGAGAGACAAGCCAGAGACAGTTTTTTAAAAGTTTATTTTTCATAATGAGTCAATTTTTACTTAATTTTTTTTGCTATGAAAATTGTGTAATTGAATAATGATTTTGGATGCTGAATAGACAATGGCGCATTGGACAGTAATAAATCAGTCTTATCATCGTAATATTTCCAATCATTGTAATATAGCATCACTCTCCTGCAGGTCATTGCTGTACAATTAGGTTTGCTCTCCTGCCCATAACATTGATAAGACGGTTACATGCTTTATAGCTCAAATACCTATAATTATGGTCTCTGCTGCTTCGTCCTTCTAAATCTACATCTTCAGGGGAAAACAACTCTTCTTTCATTATTGCCAAAACTCTTGAGGCGTAAGTAAAGCTGCCTTTAGAGCTTTGATGAGCTAGTCACTACCACTATCATCAGGGGAATCATAAGGTGGTGAGGGGTACTGGAAGCGGACTGGATCATAGAGTTCATGCCCATAGTTATAGTTATAGGGGTAGCCATAGTAGGGATAGGGATGGGCCACTTTCTTGTTGCTGGCTGCAGGGGGTGGCGAGGCTTCAACTGGTTCCTCCTCAACGGGAGGAGGGGGTGGGCCAGCTTTGCCATGGAATGGTCTGGGTGGGTGGTCTATCAGGCAGTCTGGGTCCCAGTAGGGATTGCAGTCATACTCCATGCCCTTGTAGGTGTGGATGGGGGCCGGAGGGGGAGATGACTTTTTTGGGGCGGTTGGTGGTAGTTGTGGGGCAGATTTTTAAGCATTGGGGGTGGTGGTGGAGGAGGGAGCTTGTGGAGGTTGCAGGAGGGGTGGTAGCGGGGGTCGCACAGTACCGGCAATGCCCCGGTGGGGAGGTAGACAATATGGGGCTTGCAGAGGGGGTCCTTGGCATTGCACAGGTACATGACGTCAGCCTGGGAGATGGCAGGAGCAGGAGGGGGTTGAGATGTGCTTTTTATTGGGGCAGGAGGGGGAGGGGGTAGGGCTTTGCATTTTTTGTCCATGGCCGGGTCACACTTCTTGATGGTGGGTACTCCCAGTTTGTTCTGGAAGTGTGAGGCGTTGGGGCCGTATACATGCTCCAGCTGCCTCATCTGCTGGTACAGCAGCCTGATCCGGTCAATCTCATACAGCTGAGAGGTACAAGACAGATTAAAAAAAATATGTATCTTGTCTTTATTTCAATCATACAGAGATGGAATAATTTGAGAAAACAAATGCCTCATTTATTCTTAGTGGTGGTTAGTGCTTCATTAGTTAGTTGCCAGTGCCTCATTAGTTAGTAGTTAGTGCTTCATTAGTTAATGCATTGTGTGAGTGTTATTGATTGTTTTTCGTTCCTCTCTCACCCCCTCTGTGTGTCCAATGCTATTGTAGTAGCGGTAGTAAGCCTGGAAGTCGGGGTTGCCTCTGTACCACCTGGGTTCCACATTGCGCTTTGGTCGTGAGTGAGTCAGGAAGCCATGAGCCTTGTCCGAATCAATACTCACATCACTAACAGGGCTCATTTCTGTGGGGACAGGTGGATCAGTGGAGAGGGAGAGCAAAGCCACAGAGGGAGAAAGACATGAGGCCAACTACCATTTATAACTACCAGATAGATATGTTGCTTTCAGTATCAAACAAAAGTAAAGCATTGGTACTACACATAATTTGATCAAGAAGCTCGAAAGCAAAAACTTTAAATGTCATCCCCCCCTAAACATTCAGTTACCTTCCTGCTTGATAGTATTCAGAAGAGACTTTGCTTCCAGCCAAACTGCAGAGGATACACATGCCACAGACTCTACCAGTTACCATCCAATTCCACATTGAATATTTTCTATTTACTTAGGACAATAATTTCAATAACTTTAATTTTACCAAACTCCTGTAGCCTAAAATAACGTTATCCCACCTGGTAGCAACGTTAGACAGCATATTGCCCCCACCAGCCACAATGGAGAAATCATCTTGACCACCTGCAAACCAGCCACTGCATTTTATCACTTACATTGTACATGCCTCAATTGTTTTGTTTTTCAGTGAGCATTGACATACATGATTTAATTAAATGTACATACTGAGATGCATGTATTTACATGTGACCTGTAACAGTTTCAAACTAAAAATCTAAATATCACATTGTTTTAATTCCCGAGTGGGAAAGTAACATTATGACATTTTATATATTTAGTTAAACTTGGGAACTGTTCAAGATCTGATCTTCACATATAAACACTTTCCTCTATGTTTGTTCTAAGAATAGCCAATCCCCAAATGTAATTAAACCATGCATGCCAAATACTAGATGACAACGCAAATAAATACATTCAAACAGCAGTGAACGATCAGCATATATTTGGTTATCCTCGGTATTTAACAGCATGGAAATATATAAAAGGAGAGATGAGATACAATTTCTGTGTAAAATGCCTCTTCCTGCAGTTAAGAAAATATACTGATTATTGTGAATAATATTACTTAAATTATCAGATCATATGTGCTAAAGAAGAAACTCCGTACTGACCTGTGCATGGGCTGCTGTCTTTCCTGTACCGGTGAGGGTAGGTGTGATAAATACAGGTCTCCATGTCAATCAGTCTGACGTGTGAGTGCCTGTCCAATAGAATCACAAAACCATTGAAACAATAATATTGTCTCCTCCTTCCTTTAAAACGCTATTTTAATACAGAGCCTCTGGCGCCAATTAAGAATAAAAACTCCTGGACGTGAGCAGCAAAGTCATAAAAGGTCCTGACTTCAAATGGAAACTCGCAGTAAGTCTGGGAGGAAACATTACCTGCTGAGTAGAAATAGCAGGGTATCCCTGGGGAAAATATTGCCATGGTAGGAAAAAACCTTACAGCCTTTTCATCAGAGCAAAACTAGAATTTCCAAAAGTGGACCCAAGCAATCTAGGCCTACAATAGCATGAAGCCAAGAATGTGTAGAAAATAACACTAATATATAACAGCATGTGGTATGCAACTGAACATTATATACAAGCCTGTGTGCAGTGTGTTGAAATCAGAGGAACTGTCCCCGACCAAGCCGTTAATAAAAAAGGGAAAATGAAACGAGGGACACAATAAATGTCCACAAAACTTTCAATTTTTTGTTGATAGATTTCATTTTTCCATCTAAAGTTCACACCAATGGGGGCAATATTTAACATGCCCCTTCGTCTCCAAATGCCCTTTTGGGTGGTGGTATAATTTCCCCCAAAATGCTATATTTTTGTAGTTGTTCTGAACCCACTGCACGCAAGTCGTCCTTAAATTCTCATCTATACTTCAGTACCAAAAAGTTGGTTGTTGACCCGACCAGTCATCAATTGGCGCGAAAAATGGACGCTCATATCCAGATTTGTGACCAGAAATAACTTGTTAAAGTTCCTCCAGTTTTGCCTAGTAAAAACAAAGTAGGTCTACGTTTATCACCCATATACAATGCAGTTTAGCAATCTACTACGGACGCATCTTTGCCAGAACAATAGGTTACCTGGCGATTGAGAATTGTCCTATTCCAGATAGGCCTAGTTTGGGTGTCTACTGGCGATATGTCTAAAGATAAGCAGCTTTAACATCGTACTGCCTTCAATAGTATGGGATGAAGATATAACATTCTGGCTAATTTATTACGATATTTCCCTTCAAAGTGATGGTGCGGTACAGACAAAACTTGCTTTCCATCCGATCCTGCAACCGCCACACACTTAGGCCATATGATTTTGCTTGCTCTGGACTCCAGATGAGTGACATATCCCTAGTTGAAATTGGCTGCTAACATTAATTACTTTCAGCTCCAAATGCAGGTGTAAAACGCAGTTTATTTCTGTAGCCTATTCTTGCGTTTTGAAAATGCATCCCCGTTTATGGCTGTAATGACAAGCTAAAAAATAATTGCGTGTCCTTTGTTTGAACACGTCTCCCAAACATGTGCACGACCCTGCAGCCGAATGTTGTATTTGAGGAAATAAGCACCTTTCTGCGACAGGTGTATAATTTCGATGAGATGGATTTGAACGAACACCTGGCTGGGCGGAGAATTTACGTTGAGACGACGCTGTCCTATTGTGGTCAAATCAAACAGTGGACCATACATAAATTACACTCGGGTTATGGATAAGTCTCGCCTGGGCTATCAACTCAGGTTTACGGAATAGTTTTACATTTCCCTGCATTGCGGATTTTAATAGGCCTATATTGCAGAAGTTTGACAAAAACATGCATGATTGTATTCAATGTAGTTACAGGCGAGACAACCATGGACAGGCGCTACCGAACGCATAAAATACTGTCTACACAGCAAGACTGATCCTAAAACAAACCAGGTGTCAGGGGCCTTTACAGCTCTTCTTTCCACATGAACAGAAACAAAATTATTTTAGTCAGAGGGACAGTGACCTACATACAGTAAGTAGCCTGCTGTATCAAATAACCCTGTGGCACAAGTCATGATGTATTAGGAAATGAAGCTTTCAATAGATTTTCAAAACTATAGGAATAGTTAAGAAATTGAGTAACAAGCCACAAAATCAAGTTAAGCCATGAATTTATGAACACTGACATTCATAATGTACAAGTATTTAAGAGCACATTGAAAGTATTGTCCATTCATTCCCCTATAGCCAAAGTATATTAAAGTTGTAACACAGAAGCTCAAAATGTCAGCTCCAGGCATTGATTTAACTAGAGCTAAAGGCCTACTCCAATGACCATTGTATATGTAATACAAACGAGGTTGAGTCAAAAAGATTGCATAACAAATAATTGTATTTACAGAGTTTTATTTGAGAGCAGCCATCTAACATTTAAAAAAAAGCATTTAATAGCCAAGGAAGAAAAGTTCGCAACATTTAACCATTCCAAAACAAAGCCAAGAACCACCATGCATGTTTACATTTAATTATTTGTTGTAACGGCGTAGATGGGGACACACTAAGTTGTCCCATCGCAGTCAGCAGCCCATTAAGCATCTCGTCACAGGCAGAGCCCTTGACCGGGTTTGGGCGAAAAAGGCCTGTGGCTGGTGAAGGGGGCGCAAGGTCAGTCCTGGAGTGCCCGAAACACTTCTGGTTTTCATCCTCTCCTCCTAATCAGGGACTAATTCAGACCAGGGACACCAGTTGAGTACAATTAAATACCAGAAAGTATTCAGGCCCTCTAGGACTGGAATCAAACAGCCCTGCTTTAGACGAAGGTGATGCGGGTACGGGCCTGGTTGACTTGCCACACGTTGAGCTCCTCATACTCCTCCAGGGCCTCCTGGAACTGGGCAGGGGTGAAACCACGGGAAACGCACCGCTGTTCGGCCTCTGCCATGCGAACCAGGCCCCCAGACCCACCCCGGCCCTTCACACCCTCCGTGGCCAGCTCACGCAGCAGGGAGAAGATCACGTCCGCTGGCCGATGGGCTCTGGAAAACAACGGGATAAAAAAAAAGGTTGAGGGTCCAAAGTTGTGGAACTTCATCAGGGTTGGGGTCAAAGCCACAAATTAGGGCCTACTGACTGGTCTGTTCAGAAACGGAATGCCTATTTGACAGGAACAAATCAATGTCCAAATAAACACAGAAAATTGCTTTGACCCAACCTGTGCTTCAAATTGGCCATATAGCGCTGCTGCTTCTGAAACATACAGCGCAACACACTTCCATCAGCTCCTTTGAATCCCTCGAGGTAGACTAGCACAGCAGTATGTGACAAAACATTTGAAGTCAACAGGAACGTGTGGTGAAGTGCTTATTTCTATAGGGTTTAAGGTCTTCTCCAGTATACACACAGTCATGTGAACCAAAGGCAGTAAAAACTCTGGAATTTAACCACTTGGTATAGCTCCTGAATACTCATTACATTTGAAGTCATCCCCTACTCTGCTATAACCCAATCCTCACCCAAAAGGCATCCACTCAAGAGATCTTATTAATGCATAACAGTGTCATCAGGAACTGTCTTGTTGGCAGTTTCACACAGAGCAGGAGGAGAGGAGCTGACCTGGTGGTGCTGGACTTGTCGGCCTGCAGGGAGTCCTTGGACATTTCCATGAGCCTCATCGCCTCGTTCACATCCTCTTTCTCCACCACATCCACCAGCCGCAAACGGGCCTGTGAGGGGGGGGGGACGTGAGACCACAGGTCAGGCAGCTAGCTATATAGGCTACAGCACAGAACACACCAAAAATAAATGCAATAATCAACTGTTAGTGTCTTTCAGACATTCCCATCGTAGGTCGCGCTGTGCCGGCACTGTCAGACCGAGACAAGTGCAATGCCCTCTGGAATGGCTGGCAATTGCCCAAGTCTCCGCCTCTCAACACCAGCTAGTCTCTCCCGATGGATGTGGCTTGACAGTCAATCAACACAATATGATTCATTAAAACAGTGATGGTGGATGTACAGGCCATGGTTGTATTGTAGAAGGCTCTAACAAGCGACGACTGGTTCCGGTCACAGTCAGTTTTGCTTGGGTTTGCACAGCTGCTCCAACAAAAAGGCTGACTGCCCACCCTGCAAAGCTGACCGTGACCAGACAGGAAAACAGATTAAAACACATTAACTATACCCAGGCTAGAGTACAATATTAATTCAGCACAAACGCCATAAAGGGCATGGAAGTAGTATTTGACAAAATTAGGTTGAGGGTCACCCCTCCCCCCAATTGGCTATTGGAGCTCACCAACTTTAAATCAGTTGTGTTAGTCCTTTTTGCCTATGCTGTTGATGTATTTTACAGTAATGGTTTTACATCAATACCGACTGCAGTGGAACAATGCTTGCCCAGTCTTCCCAATCGTTTTACCCTTTTCTGAATTTTATCACTAGGTGGAGACAGACCACCGTACCCCTGAAGACCAACCTATAGTCTACCACACCTCTCATTAGCACCACCAGTTGGAGAGAGTTCGCCATAAGTCTCCCCATGCTCTATATGAACTTGTCCATCCTTTTTGTGCGATTACTCAGATGAAGGCCGAAACTGAATATTTTAACCATGCTTGAATAAAACAATGCATTTCTAATGGTGACTAAGGGTTGCACCTTTTCAATAAGTACAGGGTCACCCAGTGGAGTGGCAGGCTTGCCCTCGTGGCCACCCAGATGATGTAGCACAGTGCAGTCAGGGTGTCGGGAAGTGCTGGTTTTGCAGTAGGGCGGGTGAGTCAGCTACCTGCACAAACAGCACTTTTGACACCCAGGAGCTACGAGACCACAGAGTGAGAAGCATCACATTCCTCCAGTCTTAGTGGACAGGAAGCAGTCATTCAAAAGAGCAGTCAGTGCAGGCATGAGCGTACACACGAGGCCTAGTGCCCAGCGTGTGAAAGAAGTGCTCATACTGCAGGTAGGCTGGGCATCACCACTACCTGCACTGTAAGCACTTTAGCACAAACTGGGCTGTAGTAGACGGTCCAACCACCCAGTCTGACTCCGCTCCACATCCTAAATATGCTCCCAGTCAGGGTAGAAGGAGCCTGTACTCAGGATGGGGTGAGTCTCACCAGGGCAGTGGAGAGGCGGAGGATCGACAGGAGTGTACGGGCGGAGGTGAAGGTGCAGTCCTTGCTGACACGCGCCTCCTTCCTCATCTCCACGTAGGCTGCCGTGATGTAATCAGCCAGCGACTCAGGTATGACGGGCTGTCGCCTCTTACACAGGGAGATGTAACGTCTGGAGGGAGCATACAATTAGTCACAAGCTAAAACATGCACGTGAGAGGAATTTCTAAATAGTTGGTTATTTTACCTCCAGCCCCACAAAGAGCAATACGTCAACTGACCTCATGAGCTTCATATCGATGGGGGTGAAGTGAGTGGGTGGCTGGCGGCAGTGCTGGTGAACATAGGTGATGTGCTGGGCCAGGCGGAGATCGGCCTCGGCGTCAGGCTTGTCCTGGATGAGCCACAGCAGGTCGAAACGGGAGAGCAGGGCGGCTGGCAGCTGGATGTTCTGCTCTATGGTCTTTCGCGGGTTGTAGCGGCCATAGGCAGGGTTGGCGGCCGCCAGGATGGAGCAGCGGGCGTTGAGGGAAGTCATGATGCCCGCCTGACCAGGGAAGGGAACAGAGTGAGTCAGTCACCCATATTCTCTTTAGGGTTGAATGGCGGGAACGCGGTTACAGAGATTTACAGCACAAAACTAATCCCTTTTACCAGGATAAATAAACAGAAACCGGTCAATTATAAAATTATTTATTTGAACAGCATGGTGTGAAATGGAACTGTTAAATTATATGAAATGTCTAAATCTGGCTTCTACAGCCTCTGCATGATAAATCAATGCTCAGTATGGAGCGCATCTCACCATAGTAAACAGGTAGGCCTACATTTGCTGCAGCATAGCCCATGCTACAGTAATATAAAGACAGAATTAACGTTTCATTAACCATCTCACCTGGCTTTCTAAAGACTATATATTTTAATTGCAGCTGCAAAAGTTTAAAACAACCCATCACCCAAATATCGTTTTTTCTTTTTTCTTTCTTAAGTACACACATAAGCACTGGCAAACTCTCAAACTCTTCAAATTGCATCCAAAATAGATAATCTTGTTCTAGATGGCACAGAGAAAAATAAAACATGAAAACGTCCGATTTTACTGAGTTACATAAGGAAACTTGTTAATTGAAATATATTCATTACGCCCTAATCTATGGATAATTGCATCTGTCAAACAGGTAGGCCAACCTGTTTTAGAATAGGGCTGTAACAATGGTAAATCAAGGGGTCTAAATACTTAAGGCACTGTATATGGATGACTTATAAAGCCAGGCACATTGAAGCCGGTCTATTTATTATAGACCTAATTAAGATGGTTTCCTCTCCTTACTTTTCTTTAGCAATTAAGGTAAGGACTGTTTTCTTGTCTCCTGCTGCCTCTGCCTTATTGTTCTAAACACCAATATGCTGATTAACTTTGCTATTATGCTTATAAAAACATGGTCTAGGAAAAGGCACCAATCCAACAGCGCACTGATGCGTTTCAGGACTGCGGACAGCGACCACTATCCCAACACGGGTGAAAGTGCATTTGTTGCAAACAAATCATGAAAACAAAATGGGAAAATAACTTTAGGCTACACCTTTACTATGTCAGAGACATGAAAAATGAGCGAATGGACTTAAATGGGTGGAAGGCCTACAGCCCACCAAGATGCACCTCCACACACAAACATTATTCTGGCAAAAAAAAAAAAAAAAAAAAAAAAACTTTACTCGCCCAGTGGCATGGGGGCTATTTAAGTGCGTGCTGATGCTGCCCCAGGTAGGTGCGCAAAATATTTAGCTTGTCCATGCCCAGCGCGCCTCTCCAGGGTGCTGTTGGAGACGTGGCGCTCCATCAAAATAATTTAACATAAATTATGTAGCCTGCAGACCGGAGACCAAATGTATTACAATGTCATGAGACACTTTTTCAACCATTAACGTATTAATAAGGTGAGAGTGGGGGAGAAAGTCTCCTAGAAAGGCAAGCAGGCAGACATCAGCTCTGGAGCGGTTGCTGCATAATCACAGGTGGACAGCAAATGGTGACTTCACTACAACGAGAGCTTTGTTGGAGCCTTTCTTCCTATCTAAAAATATGCCTCAGCTATCTCATGATAAAGTGAAAACTCCACAAATACAGGTGTGCCAAGCGTGTAGCGTCATACCCAAGAACACAAAAAGGTGCTTCAACAAAGCACAGTAAAGGATTTGAATACTTCTGTAAATGTGATGTTTCCAAATTTTATTGTAAAAAACCTGACATTTCTAGAAACCTGTTTTCACTTTGTCATTATGGGGTATTATGTGTAGACGAGGGGGTTGGGAAATCACATTTAATACATTTTAGAATGCTGTAACGTAAAGGGGTCTGAATACTTTCAGAACGTACTGTAGCTAGTTACAGCTATGAGCTTTTATGTTTGTCGTGCGTAACGTGCAGTAGCCTATATCATATAGAGTACAGTTGATGTCGCAAGTTTACATACAAATTTCTTGTTAACAAACTATAGTTTTGGAAAGTCTGTTAGGACATCTACTTTTTGCATGACAAGTAATTTCTCCAGCAATTGTTTACAAATTATTTCACTGCATCACAATTCCAGTGGGTCAGAAGTTTACATACACCAAGTTGACTGTACCTTTAAACAGCTTGGAAAATTCAGGATGGCAGCATCATGTTGTGGGGGTGCTTTGCTGCAGGAGTGTCTGGTGCAATTCACAAAATAGATGGAATCATGAGGATAATTGTGTGGATAAATTGAAGCAACATCAAGACACCAGTCAGGAAGTTAAAGCTTGGTAGCAAATGGGTCTTCCAAATGGACAATGACCCCAAGCATACTTCCAAAGTTGTGGCAAAATGGCTTAAGGACAACAAAGTCAAGGTATTGGAGTGGCCATCACAAAGCCCGGACCCAAATCCTATAGAAACTTTGTGGGCAGAACTGAAAAGGCGTGTGCGAGCAAGGAGGCCTACAAACCTGACTCCATTACACCAGCTCTGTCAGGCGTAATGGGCCAAAATTCACCCAACTTATTGTGGAAAGCTACCTGAAACATTTGACCCAAGATAAACAATTTTAAGACAATGCTACCCAATTCTAATTGAGTGTATGTAAACTTCTGACCCACTGGGAATGTGATGAAAGAAATAAATCACTCTACTATTATTCTGACATTTCACATTCTTACAATAAAGTGGTGATCCTAACTGACCGAAGACAGGGAATTTTACTAGAATTAAATGTTAGGCATTGTGAAGAAGAGTTTAAATGCATTTGGCTAAGGTGTATGTACATTTTGACTTCAACTGTATGTATTGGATAATTGCATAATCATTTGGGCTTGCTTAGGCTCAAAATATCTTTTAATGAAGGGCTCATAAAATATATGACTCACCAGGCTCGGTAGCATCAGGTTAGAATGTTCATGCTGATCTAAGTTCTAATCAAATCCAGACATTTATATGCTTTTGAATGACATTTCCGGTTTTGGAGGTAAAGACCGGCATACCCGAGATGAAACATTTGTTAAATACCGGGATAATAGTCAATCCCAAATCTCAATGAGTAGGGGAAAAGCTCAGCGTTGAGACAGATATTTTCTATGTTGTCTTCTCGGGGCAGGTTAGTGTTATTTGTCATGAATCTGGTTCCGGAGGCAACTTTGCAGTGTTCACTAGCTGGTAAAGCCACAAAGTCAAAGTTAAACCTAACGCGTAACCTTCAATTAGCATTTTGGTTTTTATGAAATTTTACAATATAGCCAAATTCAACTTCACAGCTGGCACATCTAAGGGGAAAAATAAATATATCACTCAGCACTGTCTCTAGGACAAGATGGAAGACAAACACCAACCTGCTGTAGGGGTACAGGTAGAAAATCTTGGCAGTTCTCCTTTGTTAAAACCACCCATGAATAGCCTTACACAACTAGTGTTAGTTGCCAAGCAGATATGGCTTTGGTAAGGAGAAAGCTCACCTTGGCAATGGAGATGGTCTGCTGCTCCATCACCTCGTGGATGGCTGTGCGATCGGCATCTGCCATCTTGTCAAATTCGTCGATGCAGCAGACACCCTGGTCGGCCAGCACCAGTGCGCCACCCTCCAGGGTCATCTCCCCGGTGAGGGGGTCACGCATCACCGCTGCCGTCAGGCCCACGCCAGAAGAACCTCGGCCCGTTGTATACTGGCCTGGAGGGGGTCAGGGAGAACGGTCATGTCTAGGCCCATGATGTCAGGAGCACAAATACAATCATCTTTAAATCCTTTATTTACTTGAATACGATTGAGGACCTTAATCCAACAACTGTGCAAAAGGGTGTAAACCTTTTAGTCAATATCCAGTAGGCCATTTAGCATGTTGCTTTCACCAGTTGTGTGACCTGGGACCAGTGAAAAAGGGAGAGGAAATATTTCAGATAGTACTTACTGCGAGGAGCCAGGCGGTCAATGTAAGACAGCAGTTGGGACTTAGCTACTCCTGGGTCTCCCATCAGACAGATGTTTATGTTGCCTGGAAGGAGCCAAACCGGGGCATTAGTAAAACACCCCAAAACTCCAGTTAACTCAAATGAAAGCCAAAGCAGCCATTTTAAAAATGGACAATGTTACAGGGCAGTGGAAGGGTTTTATTGCACTCACCTCTGATCTTCATACCCTTGGGGGCCTGCTGCACTCCTCCAACCAGCAGCAGCAGCAGAGCCTTTTTCACATCTTCATGGCCAAAAATCTCAGGAGCAATGGAGCCAGCAAGCTTCTCATAGAAATCTTCCTCTGTAAGTAAGAGAGGAGCACATGGACCAAACTATTCAGTTACACTCAGTCCATTCACATCAGAACATCCTCTTGGACAAACAGCATGTGAAAGGTCTGAAAACAACCCACAGTCACAAAACACTGTTGGTAGATCCAAAAAGGCAGGAAACATTTAAGCAACGAGAAGCTTCATAATACTGCCAACATTGATCTGTTTTCACTGAAAGGATTAAGAACCCGGGGGGGGGGGGGGGGGGGGACGACACGCGCACATACCTGTGATCTGGCGCAGCTCTTCCTCACTCAGCTCTGCTGTGCCCAGCTCATCATCCTCAGTCTTGTTCATTAGAGTGATGCTGTGGGACTCCAGGTACGTCTCTGAAAGTAGACCCTGAGAGAGAGAAACAGTCAGACACATTACAACTCCAGAGTGGCGCAGCAGTCTAAGGCACCGCAACTCAGTGCAAGAGGAGTCACTACAGTCCCTGGTTCGAATCCAGGCTGTATCACATCCATCCATGGTTGGGAGACCCATAGGGCGGCGCAGAATTGGCCCAGCGTTGTCCGGGTTTGGCCATCATTGTAAATGAGAATTTCTTAACTGACTTACCTAGTTAAATAAAAGGAAATAGAAACTGCAGCAGCACCTCTAAGCCAGCCAAGTAGCCTGCTGTCCAGGGGATGTAGTTGTACATCTGTAGCCTCAGGTTACAGAAACAACCTCCTGCCCTAGGGGCCGTTCTAACTTCAACACGCCTTACTTTACATCTCAGCCAAGTCACAGGTAGAGTACAATTCCAGTTTTCCTCCAAATGACAGTATGTAACGTTGTTAAACTTGAGGATAATTCTCAAAAAAGGTTTAAAGAAACTTTAACGCGTTTGAGTGCACTCACTTGGACAGCCTGCCTGAAGCCATTACGCAGCAGGGGGAGGAAGACACCGGAGATAGCCACGTGGTCTCCGGGCTGGGCCACGCGTGTGTTCTCCCCGCGGGTGTAGATGGTCATGCTCCTGGGGATGTTTCCCACAGGAACCTGGTCACTCTGGAGATGGATGGAGGCACAGGTTAGTTAGGGATTCAAATCAGCGCAAAGTCAGACTTGTGCTTGTTTATTTCACGCCAGACAGCTACATGATTTGAATGTGTTGCTGCATTTCAGATTCCTTAGTCAAAGGTCCTTACGTGTTCCTGTATGCGCAGTTCCTGGAACTTGACAAACTTTGAGCCTCGGGTCTGCAGGTAGAGGCGGCCGCCTGACTTGTTGGTGACACACTCTTGACTGGGACACATGATGAGGGGCATGAATGTGGGGGATTGAATCTGATAAGACAGGGGGGTGTCTGGGTTAGCACAAGGAAAGGAACCGAGAGAACTGAAATGTTTCTGTACCAGACAGTGTTTAATGCATTTACCCAACCATGAGAGCAAGTCAATTGATTATATAATTTATCAACTTTCCTTGACAAGTTGGTGCAGTAAGACGCCAATCGCTTACCGGCTGGTATGTCTCTGCCCCACACTGGTCACAGGTGTAGGTGGCAACTGCCATCATGGGCTTGACCTCAGTGGCACGGGTCACGATGCCCCTAACGGTCACCAACTGGCCAATGCTGTCTGCACGGACATCACGGACCACTTTGGGTTTGGCAGTGCTGGGCGGTTTGAAGTAGAGCTCACTGAGAGAGAGAGAGATCAGAGGGGATGCAATAATTGTTATTCCGTGTTGCCCAAATACACAAATCAGCCACCATGACATGAATGGGCATGGCATGTGTCTAGTAGAACATGCATCCAGTCAAAATAAGGATACTTTTTGATATACACAACCAGTCAAAAGTTGATACCTACTCATGCAAGGGCTTCTTTATTTTTTACTATTTTCTACGTTGTAGAATAGTTAAGACATCAAAACGATGAAATAACACATATAGAATCACGTAGTAACCAAAAAAGTATATATTTAATATTTGAGATTCTTCAAAGTAGCCACCCTTTGCCTTGATGACAGCTTTGCACACTTAGCATTCTCTCAACCAGCTTCACTTGGAATGCTTTTCCAACAGTCTTCAAATCAAATCAAATTTTATTTGTCACATACACATGGTTAGGAGATGTTAATGAGAGTGTAGCGAAATGCTTGTGCTTCTAGTTCCGACAATGCAGTAATAACCAACAAGTAATCTAACTAACAATTCCAAAACTACTGTCTTATACACAGTGTAAGGGGATAAAGAATATGTACATAAGGATATATGAAAGTGATGGTACAGGGCAGCATACAGTAGATGGTATCGAGTACAGTATATACATATGAGATGAGTATGTAAACAAAGTAAACAAAGTGGCATAGTTAAAGTGGCTAGTGATACATGTATTACATAAGGATGCAGTCGATGATATAGAGTACAGTATATACGTATGCATATGAGATGAATAATGTAGGGTAAGTAACATTATATACGGTAGCATTGTTTAAAGTGGCTAGTGATATATTTACATCATTTCCCATCAATTCCCATTATTAAAGTGGCTGGAGTTGAGTCAGTGTCAGTGTGTTGGCAGCAGCCACTCAATGTTAGTGGTGGCTGTTTAACAGTCTTACGGTTGAGCCTTACGGTTGAGGGCGGAGCAGTTGCCGTACCAGGCGGTGATATAGCCCACCAGGATGCTCTCGATTGTGCATCTGTAGTTTGTGAGTGCTTTTGGTGACAAGCCGAATTTCTTCAGCCTCCTGAGGTTGAAGAGGCGCTGCTGCGCCTTCTTCACGATGCCGTCTGTGTGAGTGGACCAATTCAGTTAGTCTGTGATGTGTATGCCGAGGAACTTAACACTTACTACCCTCTCCACTACTGTCCCATCGATGTGGACAGGGGGTGTTCCCTCTGCTGTTTCCTGAAGTCCACAATCATCTCCTTAGTTTTGTTGACATGAGTGTGAGGTTATTTTCCTGACACCACACTCCGAGGGCCCTCACCTCCTCCCTGTAGGCCGTCTCGTCGTTGTTGGTAATCAAGCCTACCACTGTTGTGTCATCCGCAAACTTGATGATTGAGTTGGAGGCGTGCGTGGCCACGCAGTCGTGGGTGAACAGGGAGTACAGGAGAGGGCTCAGAACGCACCCTTGTGGGGCCCCCGTGTTGAGGATCAGCGGGGAGGAGATGTTGTTGCCTACCCTCACCACCTGGGGGCGGCCCGTCAGGAAGTCCAGTACCCAGTTGCACAGGGCGGGGTCGAGACCCAGGGTCTCGAGCTTGATGCCGAGCTTGGAGGGCACTATGGTGTTAAATGCCGAGCTGTAGTCGATGAACAGCATTCTCACATAGGTATTCCTCTTGTCCAGATGGGTTAGGGCAGTGTGGTTGAGATTGCATCGTCTGTGGACCTATTTGGGCGGTAAGCAAATTGGAGTGGGTCTAGGGTGGAGGTGATATGGTCCTTGACTAGTCTCTCAAAGCACTTCATGATGACGGAAGTGAGTGCTACGCCCGGGGCGGTAGTCGTTTAGCTCAGTTACCTTAGCTTTCTTGGGAACAGGAACAATGGTGGCCCTCTTGAAGCATGTGGGAACAGCAGACTGGTATAGGGATTGATTGAATATGTCCGTAAACACACCGGCCAGCTGGTCTGCGCATGCTCTGAGGGCGCGGCTGGGGATGCCGTCTGTCTTACTCACCTCGGCTGCAGTGAAGGAGAGACCGCATGTTTTCGTTGCAGGCCGTGTCAGTGGCACTGTATTGTCCTCAAAGCGGGCAAAAAAGTTATTTAGTCTGCCTGGGAGCAAGACATCCTGGTCCGTGACTGGGCTGGGTTTCTTCTTGTAGTCCGTGATTGACTGTAGACCCTGCCACATGCCTCTTGTGTCTGAGCCGTTGAATTGAGATTCTACTTTGTCTCTGTACAGACGCTTAGCTTGTTTGATAGCCTTGCGGAGGGAATAGCTGCACTGTTTGTATTCGGTCATGTTACCAGACACCTTGCCCTGATTAAAAGCAGTGGTTCGCGCTTTCAGTTTCACGCGAATGCTGCCATCAATCCACGGTTTCTGGTTAGGGAATGTTTTAATCGTTGCTATGGGAACGACATCTTCAACGCACATTCTAATGAACTTGAAGGAGTTCCCAAATATGCTGAGCACTTGTTGGCTGCTTTTCCTTCATTTTGCAGTCCAACTCATGCCAAACCGTCGCAATTGGGTTGAGGTCAAATGATTGTGGAGGCCAGGTCATCTGATGCAGCACTCCATCACTCTCCTTCAAGGGTCAAATGGTCCTTACACAGCCTGGAGGTGTATTGAGTCTTTGTCCTGTTGAAAAACAAAATGACTGTCCCACTAAGTGCAAACCAGATGGGATGGTATGTCGCTGCAGAGTGCTGTGGTAGCCATGCTGGTTAAGAGTGCCTTGAATTCTAAATAAGTTACAGTGTCACCAGCAATGCACCTCCACACTTAACTCTGGGAACCACACATGCAGAGATCATCTGTTCACCTACTCAAGAGTCTCACAAAAAAAATCTCACATGGACAAATTTCCACATGTCTAATGTCCATTGCTTGTGTTTCTTGGCCCAAGCAAGTCTTCTTATTGGTGTCCTTTAGTAATGGTTTCATTGCAGCAATTCGATCATGAAGACCTGATTCATGCAGTCTCCTCTGAAAAGTTGATGTTGAGATTTAGCTGTTACTTGAACTCTGTGAAGCATTTATTTGGGATGCTATTTCTGAGGCTGGTAATGCCAATGAACGTATCCTCTGCAGCAGAGGTAACAGTGGGTCTTTCTTTCCTGTGGCGGTCCCCACGAGAACCAATTTCATTATAGCGCTGACAGCAATTTAAGAAACTTTCAAAGTTCTTGACATTTTCCGGATTGACTGACCATCATGTCTTAAAGTAATGGACTGTCGTTTCTCTTACATAATATGGACTTTATCCTATTTGGTAAAGGAACATCTTCTGTATACCACCCCTACCTTGTCACAGCACAACTGATTGGAAGGAAATTCCACAAATTAACTTTTAAAAAGGCACACCTGTTAATTGAAATGCGTTCCAGGTGACTACCTCATGAACCTGGTTGAGAGAAGGCCAAGCGTGTGCAAAGCAAAGGGTGGCTACTTTGAAGAATTACAAATATTTATTTATTTGTGTAACACTTTTGGATAATACATGATTCCACGTGTTATTTCACGTTGATGTCGTCACTATTATTCTAAAACGCATAAAAATGGCACAAATAAAGAAAAAACCCTGAATGAGTAGGTGTGTCCAAACTTGACTGGTACTATATACCAGTTCTCACTTTTCTAAGTAATTCATCCAGGTTCATGTCCAGTTCCAACTCAAGAGACAATGGCAAACATGCTAGCTAAGTGAACTCACAATCTCCTCATGAGCTCTGATGGGTACTGGTTGCGAGGATCCCTGGTGTCTGCGGTGTCGTGACCTCTCTGCTCCATCATCAGCCTATGCTCAATGTACACATCCAGGGAATCCTTGGCCACCACCTGGGTGAAAGAAGAGATGGGTATCGGGGCAGTTAAGTCTCAGACTCAGTGTTTTACAGGTTATTTCATCCTTAAAACTAACCATTAGCAACTGCCTGATCAGAATCAATATCCAAGTCAAGCAGGACAGATGTCTTAAATGAGCACGTTTGTATTAATGCAGCTAAAAAAATACCTCTCTCTCACGGTACTCTGGCAGCAGCTCATGGACGGCATCAGCGAACAGGCCCATATAGCGTTTGGCGTTTTCACAGATGCTCTCCACCAACTCTGGGTCCTCCTCGGCCACATCGTCCAGGTCCACTTGCAA
The DNA here is from genome assembly GCF_034236695.1 of Oncorhynchus nerka. Lineage (NCBI taxonomy): Eukaryota > Metazoa > Chordata > Actinopteri > Salmoniformes > Salmonidae > Oncorhynchus > Oncorhynchus nerka. The sequence continues at coordinate 69,708,333 of NC_088401.1, forward strand.
AGCCACCTGCTCCCTGTGGGACAGGGAAACCTACAGAAAACAGGACTGCTATCAGAGACAGTAGAATATTTTGATTTGTGGCCTAGCACAGATGTTGCACAGCCTTTTTCTGCAAACAACGACAACCGTTCCAGCCCATCAGTCATTGGTTAAAGGGTCACTGCCACCACCTCACTTATTTATTGCAGAGTAGAACCAACAAGTTTCAGCTTTCAGGTTCTCTTCTTCAAAATAATGCCATGTATTACTGTGCCTTTTGACTCAACCATTCAGTGGGTTGGCAGGGGAGAAAGATGTTGGCCTTCAGGCTCACCCCGACAGATACTTTGACAATTTGTTTTTCATGGTTTAAAACCATTTATCATATTAGATCATGGACTTTAAGTTACAAATGACAAAGGACTGGCAAGACGAATTACAGAAAGAACAGGATCATGAGTCAGTGCCAAACTCACAAGTTGAGCTCCATATTTGAAGACCTTCTTTCCATTGTCATCCTCACTGTAAAACTCTTGAAGGAACTTCTTGCATTTCTCTGCGGGAAAGAGAGAACAGTCTACTTAACAGTGTACATTGAATGCTATGAATATTACAGGCTACAGGCAGAGTATAGCATGGGTCTGAACTGGGGAACTTGTGTCAAACTGAGTGAACAATCTAATTTAGCTCACCATCCACAATTGTTTTCGGTGTCAATACAACAATACAATTCAGGTAATGAGATGTATACATTTGTGTGGGGTTTAACGTTTGAAAATTGTCATCATTGGAGTCCAGGGCCTGCAAGCTGTGTTGACCTCTAACATCGCATCCCACAGAATCTCGATGAATCATTGAAGTACTATCCCTTTAACTCGGACTTCAAATGTTTTCCAAATGAGTGGATGAGTTCAAACCTTTACAACAATGTAACCAATGATTTAACGTTAAAGGTTTGGTTAGCAGTGCACTTCAACAACAAAAACGTTGTGTCCGTTTTGGGGAAAATAACCCCCACCTCAAAATGTGAAACATTCTGTATTTTAGACACCTCAAAACAAAACCAATCTCTAGCTACACAATATACATATTCCACTTACTGTCTTAGTAGAGCCCAAAATTAAACATTCTGCATTTGGAATGTTTTTTGTAAACAAAGCAGCACATGGCTTTGAGCCTGGTCACTCAGGGGAATCCTCCGCTATACCATTGCCCACAAAATAGTCCCAATGTAACTGATGGATTGAGTTGGTTATTGATTCAAAACATAACTTCGTTTCAATACCAGTGTATTGACGTGCCATGGTCGAATTCACCAGTACGTTAGCCTGGACTTTAGACCAGCAGAAGCTAGCAAACGACAAAACATAACGCCCATACTTGCCGCTGCCTGTAACAAAGAACAGCCTACTCCCGCGGATGAGAAGGGTATAGTTGGCGAAAATGCTTGTGGATTGCTAATTAGCAAGCCAATTATTCCACTTCACTGTCAAATTATGAAAATGAAATATACAAAAATTGTTAACACTTCTTTCATTGATTGAGTCACTTTTGTAGTATTGGGGAGTTATCGTTCACTATCAGTGCAACCCCTAGCATTAGCTATCTCCGCCCATAGACCATGTGCTCCTCGCGCGTAATTCTTTGTCCTCTCGAGTTCCATCCGGGTTACTGAGAATTGAAGCTAGTTAAAAAATATATATATATAAATATATATATACATGCAAGCCACCCCGTAGAAATCCCTAACCGGTATCATTGCCCAAAATGTTAACTACCAAAACAACTTCACAAGGAGCCAGATAGTGTTGTGCACGAGGAGACAGGCCGCGACCACGACTAGATCTGTACGGGGGATTTTGGGCTAGAGCCCCGACGCTCGGCTTTAAAGTTATTACCCATCTTTTGCAGTAAGGTTTTGGAAGCATATAAACGTCGACTACCTGTACTAATTAGCAAACGTTTGCTATCTGCGTCTCCGATCACCCGAGTTTAAACCCAAGACGGACGTCACAAACGTGTTGTCACAAATACTGTCAACATTGTACATTACGTGTATATGCTGCATTTGTGAAACTGATATCAAAGTAGGTGGATTTGTTTCTATAACAGCAATATTACCGCACTTGAGAATCGATTCCCGTTTAGAATGAGTAAGTGTCTATTTTGGCTTCAAGAGCCAGTCTAAACAGAACATGTAGCGATGGTCCTTAGACGTAACTAAAGTTAGATTCCTTTATTGGGGTAGGGGCGACCAAGCCTGAACAGTTTACATGTTAGTAAATTGCTAGATATTAACTCATTGTTGGCTTCTTGGCTGAGCAGACAAAGACCACAAAGTAACGTTAACTAGTCAACCCCAACTTACCCCCAAAAGAAAACAAGCTATTTATTAAGTAATTCTAAAGTCCAATTGCATGGTTTCTGACATACATTTTTGCTCAGACGTAGTTATGAGTGAGCATGCTACTAGCCTCCATTATCAAAATGACTAACTTCAGTAAGCTTGTTTTAAAAAAACATACCTTTCTCAGCCAAGTAATCCTTAGGAGCCATGCTTGTTGAGTAATGTGGTTTTACTTAAACCCACTGTGTTAAGTAACTTATCAGTTATTATATATTTTTTTAACAATGTATTTTCTTTCTGCACTGGGAGACAACAAATTGGAGGTCCAACTGCAAAAACTGGCGCGAGTCTGTTGTCTGCGTGCTCCAATCAAAACGCGTATTTCTATTACCAAAGGCGTGGCTTCACTGTGGCGCGAAAATTGCGGCGATGCGGGGGTCACATGATTCAACAAACTAGCATACCACGTCATCGGTGGCGCGAAAAATTTAGATGCGTTTCATGCTTTCAAGCAATGACCTCGAACATTCTGTGCATAAAAAGGTATACTGAACAAAAATATAAACGCAACATGCAACAATTTCAAATATTTTACTGAGTTACAGTTCACAGAAGGAAATCAGTCAATTAAAAATAAATTAAATGACCCTAATCTATGGATTTCACATGACTGTGCAGCTCTTACTGGGCCTCCCCACTGGGGAGGCCCAGTAAGAGGGCTTTATTACCAGAAATACTCCTCAGTACACCCCCTCCCCTCCTCTGACAACCCAACAGATGAAGAAGCGGATGTGAAGGTCCAGGGGTGGCTTTGTTACAGTGGTCTGTGGTTGTGAGGCATGTTGGATGCACTGCCAAATTCATTCAAACGAAGTTGGAGGCGGCTTATGGTAGAGAAATTAACATCTGTTGGAAATTTCTGCAAAAACTTGAAATGCTCACTAACAGAAATGTATAAAGGGATGTATAAATCAGCTTTTGGTCCATATGGAACATTTCTGTGATCTTTTATTTCAGCTCAAGAAACATGGGACCAACACTTTGCATGTTGCATTTTTATTCAGTATAAATTAATTTAATAAAAAATGTCAATGACACCACCAACATATTGTCCTTCATTTCATGACACATTTGAACATTTAATGACAGGAAAGTAAATAGCTGAAGTCAATAAGCATCTTTGAAGAAGTCTTGGAAACTCAGATCAGTGAAAGTTAAAAGGAAGGAAAAATGCATTATTGCAGTTCTTCAGTATTTCAATAATTCTAACTAGCCATATACAGTTAATCAATAACTGGATCATTTGAGATTTTTTGTATTTTTTATTTAACTTGGCAAGTCAGTTAAGAACAAATTCTTATTTACTATGACGGCCTACCAGAAGGCAAAATGCCTCCTGCGGGGATGGGGGCTGGGCTGGGATTAAAAATAAAATATAGGACAAAACACACATGACAAGAGACACACACCACCAACACTAAAGAGACCTAAGACAACATATCAATGCAGCAACACATAAAAACACAGCATGGTAGCAACACAACACGACGACATGGTAGCAACCCAACATGACAGCAGCACAACATGGTACAAACATTATTGGGCAGACAATAGCCCAAAGGGCAAGAAAGATAGCGACAACAAAACATGACATGAAGCAGCCACACCTGCCAGTAAGAGTGTCCATGACTTGAGTTTGAATGAAGAGATGGAGATAAAACGGTCCAGTTAGAGTGTTTTTTGCAGCTTGTTCCAGTCGTGCTTTGGGATAGGGTGGAGTGAGAGATACGAGGGTTTTATAAATAAGCATCAATCAGTGGGTCTTGTGATGGGTATGATGGAACTGAAGTATACAAACATGTACTAACATACAATATCCCCATCTTGCATTAAAAGCTCACCTTTCATCTGTTTAAATAAACCACGTAACAATATCCTCAGAAATTGGTTCTTTATTGATACATATTAAATCGGTGCTCATTTAACAGTTGGAAACACAACCACAAAGTCATAAACAAGAAAAACAAAAAAACACCATGTGTCTAACAATTCCTATATGAGCCATGAAGATATTTTTCACATTGCATCTTTGAAACATTCATAATGTAAGGCACTTGTATTTTATTCATTCAACAAAAAAATTCTAATAAGAGCTTACAACAAGTGTAACAACGTTATGTCCTGTACTGCTTAACCCTGAAATGCCTGTCTGAGGGATACCAACGTAAGACTATCTTCTCCTAGAAGTGCTGTTCTTCTTGTTACTGTGTTGGGGTCCTTTCTCTCACTGAAACAACTCCTCTAAGTAACTGGTGGAGCGACGAGTGGACGGCTGGAGAGAAAAGGAGAAAGAGTTGAGGGAACAAAGGAATAGCAACCATGGTAGACATTATAGGGCCAGTGCACCAACAAGGCAGATCTGAGTGGGCTTGTGTTTTACCAGTGTAAATTCGGTGTCGTGGTCAGAATCGTCACTCTCGAAGTCCTCAATCTCAGGCTCTTCTTCCTCCACTTCATCATCCTCATCTTCCTCAATCAGACTCAGCCTAATAACACATATTGTACATGAGTATTTCAAACCACAAACTCTTTCAAATGTAACAGAAAACCCCCCATGCTACCCATGGGGCGGCAGGGTAGCCTAATGGTTTGAGCGTTGGACTAGTAACCGGAAGGTTGCAAGTTCAAACCCCCGAGCTGACAAGGTACAAATCTGTCATTCTGTTCCTAGGCTGTCATTGAAAATAAGAATTTGTTCTTAACTGACTTGCCTAGTTAAATAAAGGTAACATTTTTTTTAAATAAAAAAAATGCAGCCACATCAATTCTCTTTTTATTTTAGTATAACTTTGTCATGTGAAATTGGAAACAAGATCGTATGAACATTACATGATCAGATAAAATAATGTTTTCTTTCTCCCTAAACCCACACACACGCAAACACACACTCATGCAAAAACACACAGACATACACACATGGTGAGATGTGATTCGAGGTCACAGTGCCCAGAGGAGGGGCTGGCTTGTGCAATAGGCAGCTTGCTCCTTCGCCTGGGTTCCACCTTGCGCTGCAGTGAACTGGACAACATACAAAGTCAAAACATATTCAAAAAGGAACAACCCCTAGCCCCTTCCCTCTTCAGTGATTGTAGATCTGAACAAACTGGACAGGTTTAATAATAAATTACATTTTTAATGCACTTTTCATTACACCTATTAACTCAAAGGGGAGACAGGTGGCCTCGAGATTATAGCGTTAGGCCAGTAACAGAGAGGTCGCTTTTTCGAATACGGGAGTTTACAAGGTGAAAAATCTGTCTCTGTGGCCTTGAGTAAGGCACTTAAGCCTAATTGCTCCAGGGGCGCTGGACAGTGGTGACCCCACTCCCTACTGGTGTTTCAGGGGGAGTTGGGGTATGCAACACATTTCCATTACATATTTGTGTGTAACAGGACAAAATCTGCCCCCCCCCCTGCAAATAATTAACTAGTAATTAAAAAAGTGATTTTATATACTGGTACATACTACTGGTGTTTGCAAATAGGAAGATATTGGATAGGTGTAAGGCATATGATGGCTCCACCTTTCCTTCCAGTGGTTTATGGGGAGCTTCCTTCATATTGCCTATCCAGTCTCTTCCCATCTGCAAACACCAGTAGGAGCTAAGGTAAGGTTTGTGGAGTTTTCCTGCATTTAAAATTGTCTTTTGTTACTAGCACTAATTTAGCAGGTTGCTGCTATTTTTGGAGAAGGTTTTACTCACAGTGATTGTGATATGTGATTGTTTAGCTACTTTAGTTGAATGCACTTATTGTAAGTCACTCTGGATAAGAGCGTCTTTCTAAATGACTCAAACGTAAATGTTTTCAGACAGGGAAAGGGGACAGGAATTGCCAGAAGAGAGAGAAATGGACAAAGTAGGTAAATGAATATAAACTACCGTTCAAATGTTTGGGGTCACGTAGAAATGTCCTTGTTTTTGAAAGAAAAGCACATTTTTTGTCCATTAAAATAACATCAAATTGATCAGAAATACAGTGTAACAGAGTGCCTCTGTCCAGTGTCTGTGTTCTTTTCTTAATCTTTTCTTTATTGGCCAGTCTGAGATATGGGTTTTCTTTGCAACTCTGCCTAGAAGGCCAGCATCCCAGAGACACATCTTCACTGTTGACGTTGAGACTGGTGTTTTGCGGGTACTATTTAATGAAGCTGCCAGTTGAGGACTTGTGAGGAGTCTGTTTTTCAAACTAGACACTCTAATGTACTTGCACCGGGGCCTCCCACTCCTTTCTATTCTGGTTAGAGACAGTTTGTGCTGTTCTGTGAAGGGAGTAGTGCACAGCATTGTACGAGATCTTCCATTTCTTGGCAATTTCTCACATGGAATAGCCTTAATTTCTCAGAACAAGAATAGACTAACAAGTTTCAGAAGAAAGTTATTTGTTTCTTGCCATTTTGAGCCTGTAATCAAACCCACAAATGCTGATGCTCCAGATACTCAATGTTTCTTTAATAAGAACAACAGTTTTCAGCTGTCCTAACATAATTGCAAAATGGTTTTCTAATGATCAATTAGCCTTTACATTTTTTAATTTTTTAAATGTACTTGGATTAGCTAACACAATGTGCCATTGGAACACAGGAGTGATGGTTGCTGATAATGGGCCTCTGTACACCTATGTAGATATTCCATAACAAATCTGCCATTTCCAGGTACAATAGTCATTTACAACATTAACAATGTCTACACTGTATATCGGATCAATTTTATGTTATTTTAAATGGACAAAAAATGAGCTTTTCTTTAAAAAAACAAGGACATTTCTAAGTGACCCCAAACTTTTGAACGGTAGTGTATGTAGGTGCATATATAGCTAAGTAAAACATTTAGTTTTCTCTTTTAGGTTAAAAGGTGAGAAAGTTACCCCTCTGAAAAGTCGTCAACAGACTCGGGTTCGGAGATGATGCTACCCTTGTCGGAGCCTATGGTGGAGGCCTGTGCATTATGTGTGACGGGCAGGTGCCTGGACGGCTGTCTCTGCACGGTGGAGGTGAGGCCTGGGGTGGCCAGGTTGTTGTGGATGCCGCTGTGGATGTTTAGTGAGAAAGTTAGAGGCATATATATCATACGCCCCCCAAAATGCTAACCTCCCCTGTTATTGTAATGGTGAGAGGTTAGCATGTCTTGGGGTTATGATATTTGTACGTCTGTAAATTTGTCACTCATCATGAATCACAATTCATTCAGGATTATCCGTAATCATGGTAGCATCCACATTAATGTAGAAGTGTTCAGAAACATATTATATTCTTATTTACAATAAAAGTGACTCCAATATGACACAATAGGTTATTTACCATTAATTTCTATTGGGCACAAAATAATCTGAAACACAACCAAAACAGCAAATCCTGCCAACAAAGTTGGAGTCACAAGCTTGATTTAATCATTGCATGTTATGAACATGGGACCAAATACTAAACGTTTGACAAAATTTAATAAACTATACATTAATTTGTCCAAATACTTATGACACCTTCAAATGGGGGGACTAGATACATAGAGCATTCATTTCTAAACAGTAAAAAATATATATCTGAAAATACCCTCAAATAAAAGGTGACATTCTGTATTGTCGCCTCATATAAAACATTTGATCTTAAATCCAAAATGCTGGAGTAGAGCCAAATTAAATGTTTTAGCTCTACTAAGCAAATAAATAAGTAGGTGAGTGTAGCTAAGTAAAACATTTAGTTATCTCTATTAGGTTATAAGGTGAGAAAGTTACCCCTCTGAAAAGTCGTCATCAGACTCGGGTTCGGAGATGATGCTACCCTTGTCGGAGCCTGGGGTGGAGGCCTGTGTATTATGTGTGACGGGCAGGTGCTTGGACGGCTGTCTCTGCACGGTGGAGGTGAGACCTGGGGTGGCCACGTTGCTATGGATACTGCTGCTGTCCAGCCATGGCCCTCTGCTAGCGCTGGACACTGACCCTGGAGGAGAGGTCAGGGGTCAAACCATAGAATTACATATACAATACAACTCATGAGTTTTATAGGATTTTTGTGGGTCAAAACTCAAAGGTCTCTGTTCAGCTCGCAAAACTCCACCTATCCAACCCTTCTCTTTTTAAAGAAAACCATTCACCTTCTCAAATGTTCCAAGCCATTACTCCCCTCTTAACACATTTGATCAATTACATTGGGCCATGGGTTGTAGAAAGATGGGTCACAAAAATCAGGAATTATGGTTCACCAGCACAATACTGTACTGTAGATATGTGGTAGTGGTGGAGTAAGGCCCGGAGGGCACAGTGTGTTGTGAAATCTGTGAATGTATGGTCACTAACATTTTATAAAATGCCTTAATTTTGCTGGACCCCAGGACGTGTTGCTGCTGCCTTGGCAGGAACGAATGGGGATCCATAATAATAATCACCTCTCTATAACTTTATCTCTTTGTTAGTAATATGTGTGTATGTGTGCTTCTGACCCTGGGGGGTAGTCCTCCTGCGTTTGGCTGCAGGGGTGCTGTGGGGGGACAGCGTTGCGCTCCTCTCCCCATCCTCTCGGGGCTTGGAGGAGCCAGACTGCAGAGAGCGCTGGTACATCCTCAGAGATGGCCAAGAGGGGGCAGCAGAGCCACACTCAGCACTCAGGAAAGCAGACCTGGGAGGGAGGGAGGGAGAAACAGACTCAGGTCAGGACTATCCTTTAGGCACTTCATGTAGATCTGAAACAAACAGACAGCTCTATTTGTGTTTCTTGTGTGCAAGTGTGAAATGTGAAAAAAAGGACATGCATATCCTTATGTGTCTAGTTGCTGTGTGTGACTCACAGCTGGGCTCGGTCCTGACGTAGGAGTTTGAAACTGAACTCGCTGAGTATCTCAAGGAAGGGCAGATTGGGGGGTTGCTCCATCTCTGCTGCCTCCCGTAACGCAAACCGGATACCATCCCTGACCAACAGAGAACACTTCTACATACCAGCTAGAAATAACTTTATTTATCAAAAAGTTTGAGCTTAAACAGATTTTTTGTCAAGTGTGCGTATGTTTTTGTAAATTGTAAATTACTGTCTGCACAAATCATTTCTCAATTGGGACAATACATACACTACCGTTCAAAAGTTTGGGTTCAGAAATGTCCTTGTTTTTGAAAGAAAAGCTAATTTTTGGTCCATTAAAATAACATAAAATTGATGAGAAATACAGTGTAGACATTGTTATTGTTGTAAATTACTATTGTAGCTGGAAACGGCAGATTTTTTATGGAATATCTACATAGGTGTACAGAGGCCCATTATCAGCAACCATCACTCCTGTGTTCCAATAACACGTTGTGTTAGCTAATCCAAGTTTATATTTTTAAAAGGCTAATTGTTCATTAGAAAACCCTTTTGCAATTATGTTAGCACAGCTGAAAACTGTTGTCCTGCTTAAAGAGGCTATACACCTGGCCTTCTTTAGACTAGTTGAGTATCTGGAGCATCAGCATTTGTGGGTTCGATTACAGCTTCAAAATGGCCAGAAACAAATAACTGTCTTCTAAAACTGGTCAGTCTATTCTTGTTCTGAGAAATGAAGGCTATTCCATGCAAGAAATTGCCAAGAAACAGACGATCTCGTACAACGCTGTGTACTACTCCCTTCACAGAACAGCGCAAACGGGCTCTAACCAGAATAGAAAGGAGTGGGAGGCCCCGGTGCACAACTGAGCAAGAGCACAAGTACATTTGAGTGTCTAGTTTGAGAAACAGACACCTCACAAGTCCTCAACTGGCAGCTTCATTAAATAGTACCCGCAAAACACCAGTCTCAACTTCAACAGTGAAGAGGCGACTCCGGGATGCTGGCCTTCTAGGCAGAGTTGCAAAGAAAAAGCCATATCTCAGACTGCCCAATAAAAATGATAGATTAAGATAAGCAAAAGAACAGAACTAGAAGGTCAGTATCCTGGAGTCGCATCTTCACTGTTGACGTTGAGACTGGTGTTTTGCGGGTACTATTTAATGAAGCTGCCAGTTGAGGACTTGTGAGGCGTCTGAACTAGTCTAAAGAAGGCCAGTTGTATTGCTTCTTTAAAGCAGGACAGCAGTTTTCAGCTGTCCTAACATAATTGCAAAAGGGTTTTCTAACGATCAATTAGCCTTTTAAAAATTAGCTAACACAACGTGTTATCGGAACACAGGAGTGATGGTTGCTGATAATGGGCCTCTGTACACCTATGTAGATATTCCATAAAAAAATCTGTTGTTTCCAGCTACAATAGTCATTTACAACATTAACAATGTCTACACTTTATTTCTGATCAATTTGATGTTATTTAATGGACTAAAAATGTGCTTTTCTTTCAAAAACAAGGACATTTCTAAGTGACCCCAAACTTTTGAACGGTAGTGTATATTGACATTTAGTGTGTATATGTGACTGACATGTGCAGGGACACCAATGGTTTGCGGATGCGGTGCAGGTCTATGCCGAAGCTCATGGCCAGCCTTTTAGCTAGCTCTCTGATCTCCCCAAACTCCTGGCCTCCACCAACGCACTCTGGAGCCAGTGCTGAGAACAACTGACACACACACACACACAATTAGTAATATATGAATATATAGTACATCTGTAATAAACATGATTTAATTTAAGCATGCACACACCTGCTGCAGACTCAGGCAGACAGTCTTGGCGCTCTGCACTGGACTGATCATCTTGGTTTTGCTCAGAGTCTCCTTGATGATGTCACCGTAGTCTTTGTAGAACTAGAGGAAGTAGACAAGACTGTCACCCTCTCTATGGTTCTACCACTAGAATTACAATGATTCAATGTATTTCTATGGTTTCTACTATTATAATTATTAATAATTCATTTCTATGGTTCCACTTCTATAAATACAATGATTAATCCAATTTCTATTGTTCTACCTCTATAAATACAATGACTCATCCTATTTCTATGGTTCTAACTCTAAAATTACAAGGATTAATTCTCTCTCTGTATCTCTCTGGTTCTACCTCTCCGGTTCTACCTCTCCATATCTTTTTGGTTCTACCTGTCCATCTCTGCATTTCTACAGCTAATAGTCCTAAAACACGGAAATTTGTTTCCTCTGGTTGGTTCAACCATCCCTATGGGGAAAATGAATAGAGAAAAAAATAGGGTTTTGGGATAAATGCTGATAATAAGGTCTGAGGTTAACACAGGCTCAAGAGATCTTAAACGCATTGTTCTATGAGATAATTTCAGTCAGTTAACATAACATTTATGAATTATGAAGCCTTTGTGCTTTTTAATAACAAATTCTTAAATTCACTAAAAGTGACATTAGCTGATGAAGCTGATATCATAGAACAAAACATACAATATCTCCTAAGCATGTGTTTACCACTGATCTATTTTCGGCATTTATCCAAAAACCTTACCAAAACTACATTTCTTTTCCTGAAAGGCTTTTGTCCAACGAACTATGGCAGAGTTAAGGAGTCTGTATGCTTCCCAACCGAATCAGTTTGAAAGAGTTCCTGCATATGTTATGACATTTTGTGACGTTTTTGTTCGTTTTGGACTTCGGCAAGGGTTTTTTCATTTGTTTCGGGCACATATAATTTTTTCTTAAAAGGCAAGCCGTCGTCAGTGATTGGTCAACAGTAGGGATTCTTCAATAAAGTCTTTGATGTCATTCAACGAGAGATGACTCAGTTTCATGCACATTTTTTCATTTAGAAATACTGCACTAAATCTTAGATGTAAAATTGTGAGACTAAGATCTCCTCGGCAAAAGCGTAAACATTTATGACAGATTTCTTGAGTTATCTTGGATTAATTCAGAATATTTTGAGTAAGTGTATACTGGCTACGGTGTCTCAAAATGGACAAAGTACTATTTACGCTTTTTTCTCGTTTTTCAAGCAAAGGTCTTTTAAGGAAGTATGCGAGCACACTCGTTCGGTTGAGCCTAGCCAACTTCAGCGAGCCGCCAGCCAAACTCAAGCAGTGCCTACAAAAAGACGCCGTTACTATTTCTCTAATACAGCTACCACTTTCATCAGTTAGTCTCTCACCCACTCTTTTCCCTGACTCACTCCTCTTCAGATATCCTGTCATCCTTTTCCAACCCCATGTCATGTCTTTGGCATGATTAAAAGTTAAGACTTATTTTTATCAAATCAATTTTCTGTAATTATTATTATGTGATTAAACTACTCATGTAAATGCAATTAACGAGGAAGTCGGGGCACCACGGAAAATCTTCAGACTACATAAATTATTCTTCAATCAATGAACTATTCTTTACCTCACGTCAGTCTCATTCCAAACGTCGTAAATTATTGATTATCTGCACGAACCCAGACTTTACTATTAATCATCCATACACCAATTGGCTTAATCATTTATTTACTAACTAAATAATCACAGAAATTCATAAACAAACAAACAGTAGATATGTTACTAACAAATGATAGGGAAGATTCCCTAGTGGGCTAAGACGATATGACAGCTTGGTGGACAATGGGAAGTGTGTGTGGACTGAGAAAGAGCGGAAAGGAAAAAACGGATCAAGAAATAAACACATTTAAAACTTCAAATGGTTTTGCTGGAGACAGCCAGCAAACCACTTAGCAACCGTTGCTCTTCTCTTACCGTCATAGTAATCACACAATAGAATTTACAACCAGTTGATAATTATATCAATTGAAATGCTAATCCTTTGCACATGAACGCTCACTCATTCGGGAATAATTGCAATCAATATATATTTCCACCCATGTGTTGTGATATTTTCTGTTGGAGTCAGTTCATCCGTGTCTCTTTCTCTCTCTCTTTCCGTTTCCTTGAAGATCCAAGTCTTACATGGTTAGAATGGATACTTCAGAGTGCCATTCAGAAATGTAGAATAGACTAGATGTTTCGGTGGTTGCCGGTATTCGCATCCCAGGTTGACATCATTTCTAGCTGCAGACTAGTAATTCATATCTAAAATTTGCTCTTCTTCTGTAGGGATCGATAGTCTCAGAGTTGAACCATTTCCAGCTGTGTAGTCAATGCTCCACGTGGTGTGGTTAGGAATTCAATAACTATTCGCAATCACAGGTCACGCTGTTGGTTTGCTTAGTCTTGGTACTCAAACCTGTACCATCTCAGTTTATACCGAGGTACGTGTGGGTCTGAAGAGGATTTCCTCAGGAGGGGGCTTTATTTGTAACAGTAGAAAAGGCACCTCTATGACGCCTGATTGTGTCTGTGCTCACGGGGGCGGGCCAATGACTTAGTTAAACTTTAAAGGGAATACAATTCTCTCACATTAAAGGTTTAACATCACATCATTTCACAAATAGTTTCATCTTTACTCATTCATTTTAAACAAGAATTAGATGGTAACCAGATAATTAAGAAATGTACACATTCAGAGTTATAGTTATGTGTGTTTCCTGTCGTCTGAGGTCACCAAATGAAACACATTCGTCATACCCGTCCCTTAAGTGTCCACGGACCATTCCCACCTTCTCACAAGTGAACATTTTGTTTCGTATTCCCATTTTGGAGTTAGGAGTTCGCCACGTGAAATTATTTGTTCTCTCTGTGTCTCTCTCTCCATACTGCATGGCCATGGAGAAAGTCTCTGCCAGGAATTGACGACCTGAGATAACAGAACCTGAGTGTAGGAGAGTGATAGGGAGGGGGAAGCTACGATCTATACCCAGAAAGGACCAAGTCATGACACCCTCCTCCACCTTCTCACCCCTCCTCTCTTCTCACCCATCTCCCTCCACCTTCGCACCCCTCCTCCTCAACCTTTTCTCACACTCCTCCCACTCACTGCACATTCCCCCCTCTCATGCCCTTCTCTCACTAATCCTCTATTTCTCACTAATCCTTCCATCTTTTCTCTCACTCCCTCCCCATTTCTACCCCTCTCTCATTCCTCTCCTATCCTTCTTTCCCTGTTCTCCCACTCCTATATATCTCTCTCCGCCCTCTCTCACTCTCTCTCTCCCCTCCCCTCTGTCTCCTCTACCTTGCTGTAGTATTTGAAGACATCAGTGGCAGTGCTGAGATCCAGGATGCCGTAGATAACCAGTTTACAGTAGCCGGCCAGCTGGTTGCGCCGCCGCTGGAGAGTAGCCATCTTCACCTCCTCAACTCCCTCTGCCTCACCTGGAGAAAGAAGTGAGGGAGAGGGAGAGAGATAGCAGGGGGTGAGAAGAGAGAAAGAGATGGCCCAAGTCAGAAGTAGTATAATAAATAGGGAGTAGGGTGCCATTTTGGTGTAAGTAGTGTAGTTATGATGGTTGCCCTACCGGACAGTTGGTCGTCGTCAGGCTCAGTGAAGACATAGTCAAGGAGGAAGGCAGCCATGTCGAAGCGGAGGGAGTCGGAGGGGGGGTGGGCCAGGGGCTGCAAGGTGGGCTGAGACCTCACTGAGCTCACCCCAAACAACAGCAGCATGTCACACAGCAGCTCAAATGCCTACCGAGAGAGACACAACACATCAACACACACTCCAGCACCAGGGTTTGTTCTTAATTCCATTTGATGTTAGTCAAGTCAAATAATAATTTTAAAAAATGTGTTAAAAACATGCCATAAATCACTTCTCCTGCTCAGTTTACTCAGAAGTCATTTGAAAATAGATGACCCTTTTGAGTTATTGAATTAGAAATGTGAGTTTACTTCTTGAATTGACCTCAACCATGTTGAACACACACACATATCAATACCCGCCCCCCACACACACACACACACACTAACCTGGTCCCTGATCTCTGGCTGGCCCACAGACAGGCAGCTCTGACAGACGATGCAGAACGAACGCACCTCCTTCTTCAGACGCTTTACCTCTGCCTTGGAGGGGTGTGTGAAAGAATGGTGCATGGGTACATATGCATTTGCAGATATGTGTGTACATGATGTGTGTGTGTGTGAGAGAGAGAGAGGGAGGGTGAGGGAGAGTCAGGGAGAGAGAGGGAAAGTGAGAGAGGGACAGAGCAACAGATTGAGAACAACGGTGACAGACAGTGACTAAGCAGTACTAAGAAAATTATTTGTCTGTGTTTATGCCAGGGCTCAAGCTTGGGTAAACAACACATGTGAATGCCTAGTCATAACTGTTTGTATGTGTGTGAGACTGAGCCTGCGAGTGTCGCTATGGTGCACTCCAACAGATTGCTGTGTTAATTGCCTGCTGTCCACACAGCTGGTGAGCTGGTAAATATGACAGGTTAGCAGTGCCATGCTTTAAGGGGGGCACCTCAGTGGGTACATAAGGTAGGGAAGTAGGGCCATCTTAACAAGACAGGCAGGCAGTGCCATGCTATGATCACCTTGGTTGGTGTAGAGTTGGCCACCCTGACTTTCTCCCAGAGCACGTGGAACGCTGCACACTTCAGAGCAGGAACCATCAGCTGAAACGACATGGGACAACACTGATGGAGGTTGGTTATTTTACATGACATTTCTTCCTGCAATGTTCAATAGATGTGTGTCAGTCAGTGTGTGTGTACACAGACACACACCTCTTTGTCGATATCTCTGGACTCCACTCCACTCTTCAGCAGCTGAAAGCAGGGTTCAAACAGCTTCCATGAAGTCAGGTCCTTGGCACTGAAAACACACACCTCAGTTTCAGTCTAACACCAATATGGTGCGCGCGCACACACACACACACACACACACACACACACCTGCTGAAGGCTGCAATTCTCGTCAAGGCAGTAGCAGCACTGTACACCTCATCTTCATCAGCAGTGCCCTGAGCACAGAGATAGAGGGAGGGATAGAACATCATCAACATGCTTCAAGAGAGAGTGTGTGTGTGTGTGTGTGTGTGTGTGTGTGTGTGTGTACCTGCAGCAGCTCGTTGAGGTGGGAGCTGAAGCGGTCGGTCAGACTGTCCAGTAGCTGGCTGACGACCAGGTCGGCACGGCCGGAGAAGGTGTACATGTCCTGGCTGAGGGCACACGCCACGCGAGCACAAGCCTCCAAAACACCCGACTCCGTGTGCTTCTCCACGATGCCACACACCTGGGCCAGCAGCAGATCCAGATACTGAAGGGGGAGATGGGGGGGAATAAAGAGAGAAGGTGCACTTGAGTCCAAGTCATGTGACTTGAGTTGACAACCCTTGTGTCATGTTGTATTTTAGCCTACAGGGGGAGCAGCTGTGTAAAGGGTGCTCTCTCTGCCAGCGATTCTCAACTGGTGGGTCAGTTGGGTCAAGGGAGGTATTGAGTGGGAGAATGTAGGAGTAGTGTCCGAGTAAAAAAATCTCTCGTACTCTCTCTCTCTCCTGTCTCTCTCTTTCTCTCTCACCTTCTCCAGTCTACCAGTGCTGCTGTAGGTCTCCAGGTCAAAATGAAGCGGAGCCTTCAGAAGGCAAGTCACTTTCTCCACGTCCGCCGAGTACTGTGTGACAAAATTACAAAACAATTTGAAAAAAGCTTAGAATCAGAAATATGTTCGTAACATCAAATAGCCATGGTGATCAAGTTACACATCCATAAAAAAACCCTATCAATGAAAAAATAACTAACTGTTAAACCAGTCATAAAACATAATATATGAACTATACAGGGCCTTCAGAAAGTATTTAGACCCCTTGACTTTTTCCACATTTTGTTATGTTACACAGTGGCCTCCATCATTCTTAAATGGAAAAAGTTTGGAACCGCCAAGACTCTTCCTAGAGCTGGCCGCCCGGTCAAACTGAGTAATCGTGGGAGAAGGGTCTTGGTCAGGGAGGTGACCAAGAAGATGGTCACTCTGACAGAGCTCCAGAGATCCTCTGCGGAAATGGGAGAACCTTCTAGAAGGACAACCATTTCTGCAGCACTCCACCAATCAGGCCTTTATGGTAAAGTGACCAGACGGAAGCCAGTCCTCAGTAAAAGGCACATGACAGCCCGCTTGGAGTTTGCCAAAAGGCACCTAAAGACTCTCAGACTATGAGAAACAAGGTTCTCTGGTCTGATGAAACCAAGATTGAACTCTTTGGCCTGAATGCCAAGCGGCATGTCTGGAGGAAACCTGGCACCCTACGATGAAGCATGGTGGTGGCAGCATCATGCTGTGGGGATGTTTTTCAGCCGCAGGGACTGGGAGACTAGTCAGGATCGAGGCAAAGATGAACAGAGCAAAGCACAGAGAGATCCTTGATGAGAAACCTGCTCCAGAGTAGAGGTCGACCGATTAATCGGAATGGCCGATTAATTAGGGCCGATATCAAGTTTTCATAACAATCAGAAATGGGTATTTTTGGACACCAATTTTTTAAAACATTTTTTACACCTTTATTTAACAGAACAACAGATTTTTACCTTGTCAGCTCGGGATTCAATCTTGTAACCTTACAGTTAACTAGTCCAACGCTCTAACCACCTGCCTCTCATTGCACTCCACGAGGAGCCTGCCTGTTACGCGAATGCAGTAAGAAGCCACGGTAAGTTGCTAGCTAGCATTAAACTTATCTTATATCAATCAATCAATGATTAACTACACATGGTTTATGAGATTACTAGTTTCTCTCGAGTGTCCTGCGTTGCATATCATCGATGCGGTGCGCATTCGCGAAAAAGGACTGTCGTTGCTCCAATGTGTACCTAACCATAAACATCAATGCCTTTCTTAAAATCAATACACAGAAGTATATATTTTTAAACCTGCATATTTAGCTAAAAGAAATCCAGGTTAGCAGGCAATATTAACCAGGTGAAATTGCGTAACTTCTCTTGCGTTCATTGCACGCACGGTCAGGGTATATGCAACAGTTTGGGCCGCCTGGCTCGTTGCGAACTAATTTGCCAGAGTTTTACATAATTATGACATAACACTGAAGGTTGTGCAATGCAACAGGAATATTTAGACGTAGGGAAACCACCCGTTAGATAAAATACATAATGGTTCCGTATTTCATTGAAAGAATAAACTTTTTGTTTTCGAGATGATAGTTTCGGGATTAGACTATATTAATGACCTAAGGCTCATATTTCTGTGTGTTATTATGTTATAATTAAGTCTATGATTTGATAGAGCAGTCTGACTGAGCGATGGTAGGCAACAGCAGTCTTCATTCAAACAGCATTTTCCTGCACTTCACTGTGCTTCAAGCATTGCGCTGTTTATGACTTCAAGCCTATCCAACTCCTGAGATTAGGCTGGTGTAACCGATGTGAAATGGCTAGCTAGTTTGCGGGGTGCGCGCTAATAGCGTTTTAAACGTCACTCGCTCTGAGACTTGGAGTGGTTGTTCCCCTTGCTCTGCATGGGTAACGCTGCTTCAAGGGTGGCTGTTGTCGATGTGTTCCTGGTTCTAGCCCATGTAGGAGAGAGGAGAGGGACGGAAGCTCAAAGGTATATGAAATACAAATCGTATAGAGAGAAATAGTCCTATAATTCCTATAATAACTACAACCTAAAACTTCTTACCTGGGAATATTGAAGACTCATGTTAAAAGGAACCACCAGCTTTCATATGTTCTCATGTTCTGAGCAAGGAACTTAACTTTCTTACATGGCACATATTGCACTTTTATTTTCTTCTCCAACACTTTGGTTTTGCATTATTTAAGCCAAATTGAACATGTTTCATTATTTATTTGAGGCTAAATTGATTTTATTGATGTATTATATTAAGTTAAAATAAGTGTTCGTTCAGTATTGTTGTAATTGTCATTATTACAAATAAATAAAAACATGTTTTTATTTATTTTTAAATCGGCCGATTAAATCGGTATCAGCTTTTTTTTGGTCCTCCAATAATCGGCACCGGCATTGAAAAAACAATATCGGTCGACCTCTACTCCAGAGTACTCAGGACCACAGGCTAGGGCGAAGGTTCACCTTCCAACAGGATAATGACCCAAAATACACAGCCAAGACAACGCAGGGGTGGCTTCGGGACAAGTCTCTGAATATCCTTGAGGGGCCCAGCCAGAGCCCGGACTTGAACACTTTCGAACATCTCTGGAGAGACCTGAAAAGCAAGGCTTGCCATCGAACCTGACAGCTTGAGAGGATCTGCAGAGAAGAATGGGAGAAACTCCCCAAATACAGGTGTGTCAAGCTTGTAGCGTCATATCCAAGACTCGAGGCTGTAATCGCTGCCAAAGGTGCTTCAACAAAGTACTGAGTAAAGGGTCTGAAACCTTATGTAAATGTGATTTTACATTTGTAATAAATAAGCAAACATTTATAAAAACCTGTTTTTGCTTTGTAATTCTGGGTTATTGTGTGTAGATTGATGAGGATTAAACAATATATATATATATATTTTAGAATAAGGCTGTTACCTAAAACAATGTGGAAAAAGTCAAGGGGTCTGAATACTTTCCCTAGTAAAGTAGCATGTGTTGATGGGTTTGAGTGACAGGTGTGTTAGGATCCATTTCTGGTTTATCATGCAGCGGTATCAATATGCTCTTTGTCACTACCTTGGCCAGTAGTTGGGGCAGGAGGGTGATAAAATGGGTGGTGATGCGTCTCTTGTCCTGGGCTTGGGTCTTCTTATCCTTCATGCTCAGGATCTAAAAAATAAAAATAACACACACACACACCTCTCTCTTGTCAATGCAATTTAGTGACCCTGCAGTCTTTTTCCTGTCTGATGGTTTAGTGTTGTTGGTGGTCACCTTCTTTGCCTGAGCTCTTCCTACAGGCGGGTGTCCTTCAGCTGCCTGTCTGACAGCACACATCATCAACTCTATCAACGCCCCCTCCTCCTCATCCACCAGACCTGACACACAGAGAGGGCGAGGGGGAGGGATGGGGAGGAAGATGGAAGGAGGGATGGAGGGGGGAGAGAATGAGAACGAGGTGAGGGATAGTCGGGGGAGGGAGAGGGAAGAAATAGAGAAGGAGGGAGGGAAAAAGATGAGGGCATTCGAGGAAAGAAAAGCAGGCAAGAAGAAGAGGGGACAAGGGTGAAAGTGAAATTTTTTTACTACTGGTTTACAGCAACAACGTCCATTACCAGTGGTTTACAGCAACAACGTCCATTACCAGTGGTTTACAGCAACAACGTCCATTACCAGTGGTTTACAGCAACAACGTCCATTACCAGTGGTTTACAGCAACAACGTCCATTACCAGTGGTTTACAGCAACAACGTCCATTACCAGTGGTTTACAGCAACAACGTCCATTACCAGTGGTTTACAGCAACAACGTCCATTACCAGTGGTTTACAGCAACAACGTCCATTACCAGTGGTTTACAACAACAACGTCCATCACCACTGGTTTACAGCAACAACGTCCATCACCAGTGGTTTACAGCAACAACGTCCATTACCAGTGGTTTACAGCAACAATGTCCATTACCAGTGGTTTACAACAACAATGTCCATTACCAGTGGTTTACAGCAACAATGTCCATTACCAGTGGTTTACAACAACAATGTCCAATGTCGTTGTTAGGTAAACATTAAACAAACTCTGTACCTCGTCCCTGGTCAGCCTCCTGTACCAGCAGTGATGTCATGGTGTCCCAGTCCCTCAGCTCAGCGCCTGCTACACCCCATAGACTGTCCACCAGGTAGGCCCCGTGCTCATGGAACTGACAGACAGACAGGGGGAGGGTGGGAGATTCAGAGACATCGAAAGGGAGAAAAGAGGGAGAGGAATGAAAGGGACAGTATGTTGTGCTGTTGCAGTATATACCAGGGTTGGGATCAATTTAAATTTAGATCAGTAAATTCTGGAACTAAACATTTTCAATGACCTAATAAACTGAAAAGGAAAAGCTATTTATTTCAAATTTTTTATTAATTAAGCCAGGAAAAAGTGTTTGACCCAGAAACTGTATTGAAAGAGAGACCAGAAAGAGAGAGAGAGAGAGACCAGAAAGAGAGAGAGATAGAGACCAGAGAGAGAGAGAGAGAGGGAGAGAGACCAGAGAGAGAGACCAGAGAGAGAGAGACCAGAGAGAGACCAGAGAGCGAGACCAGAGAGAGACCAGAGAGAGAGACCAGAGAGCGAGACCAGAGAGAGAGACCAGAGAGAGAGACGAGACCAGAGAGAGAGAGACCAGAGAGAGAGAGACCAGAGAGAGAGAGAGCGAGAGAGAGAGACCAAGAGAGAGAGAGAGAGACCAGAGAGAGAGTGAGAGACCAGAGAGAGAGTGAGAGAGACCAGAGAGAGAGTGAGAGAGACCAGAGAGAGAGTGAGAGAGACCAGAGAGAGAGTGAGAGAGACCAGAGAGAGAGTGAGAGAGACCAGAGAGAGAGAGAGAGAAGAGAGAGGAGAGAGCGAGAGAGAGCAAGAGAGGAGAGATGGGAGAGACAGGGGAGAAAGGGCCTACAGCAGCACCTAGATGTTCTGCTGATTCTAAACATCAGCCCCACAGGTATCTTCCACAAAGCTGTGAATGAGCTGAGAAACAAGGCAAAAAGAGCCTTCTATGCCATCAAAGGGAACATATAATTTGACAGACCAATAGGATCTAGCAAAAATGATTAAGAACCCATTGCCCTGTATAGTTGTGAGGTCTGGAGTTCACTCATCAACCAAGAATTCACAAAATGGGACAAACACCAAATTGAGAGACTGCATGCAGGATTCTGCAAAAATATCTTCCGTGTACAACGTAAAACATCAAATGCATGCAGAGCAGAATTAGGCAGATACCCGCTAATGATTAAAATCCAGAAAAGAGACTCCCAAACATTACATAACAAAGCCATCACCTACAGAGATGAACCTGGAGAAGAGTCCCCTAAGCAAGCTGGTCCTGGGGATCTGCTCACAAAAAGACCCCAGAGCCCCAGGACAGCAACACAATTAGACCCAACCAAACCATGAGAAAGCAAAAAGACAATTACTTGACACATGGGAAAGAATTAACAAAAAAACTGAGCAAACTAGAATGCTATTTGCCTGTAACAGTGACTGACCCAAACTTAAGAAAAGCCTTGACTATGAACAGACTCAGTGAGCATAGCCTTGCTATTGAGAAAAGTCACTGTAGGCCAACCTGGCTCTCAAGACAAGACAGGATATGTGCACACTACCCTCAAAATGAGGTGGAAACTGAGCTGCACTTCCTAACCTCCTGCAAATGTATGACCATATTAGAGACATTTCCCTCAGAATACACCCATCCACAAAGAATTTGAAAACAAACCCAGTTTTGATAAGTTCCCATATCTGGGTGAAATACCACAGTGTGCAATCACAGCAGCAAGATGTGTGACCTGTTGCCACAAGAAAAGGGCAACCAGTGAAGAACAACCACCACTGCAAATACAACCCATATTTATGTTTATTTATTTCCCTTGTTACGGATACAGTTATCCTGTGTGTGTGTGTATCCTGTGTGTGTGTTTCTTTTCTCTCCTTCTCCCCTCACAGGTGAAAACCATCACTCCCCAATCAGTCAACAATCAATCATCAATCAGAAGACACACCTCCTCCTACTTCCTATCCTATCACAGTTCCTTCCCCATGGTTTAAAAACCCCATCATTTGTTTGTTCTAGAGCTCAATCTCGAGCTCAATCTCTCTGTAAATGCCATGTCTGTAGGTCTCTGTGTTTCACTCTCGCTTTGTCTTAACCTCTCTTTTGTTTAAGCACCTCATAGCACTTTGTCATCACCTGTGAGTATTGTTTTGGTTATGGTGTTTGTTTGTTGCTGGTGGGAAAAGGGGAAACCAAGACAAGTCGCCCATGGGCATACACTACCCGTAGGTGAACTTTGTTAAATACACTAGTTAGAACTGGGCGGACCACCCACTGTATTTTTGGTTAGTTAGTTAGCTGTTGTTAAAGTAGGCTAGTCTAGCTTAGGGGTGTTTTTGAATACTTATTGTTTCTTTCCTTGGGTCCAGCTCAGCCCCTTTTCCTGCTCCCCCCATTACCGTGTGTTTATAAATAAACCTAGAGTTTGACGGTAGATTTCTGTTGTCGTGGTTATTTCGTGCACACTTTTACTTTGTCACAATAATAATTTGCATGAGTTATGTTACGGGTCTCATTACCATCCCCCCTAGACTGTCGGGCCAAAAGGGATTCGTAACACCCTTGTACTTTAACTATCTGCACATAATATGACCTTTGACATTTCTTTATTCTTTTGTAATTTTTGTGAGTGTAATGCTTACTTCTCAATTTTATTGTTTATTTAACTTTTGTTAATTATCTTGTTCACATGCTTTGGCAATGTTAACATATGTTTCGGATGCCAATAAAACCCTTAAATTTAATTGAGAGAGACAGGAGAGAGAGTGCAGCATATTTCTTCAATTCAATTTGCTTTACTGGCGTGACATAACAATGTACACTACGGTTCAAAAGTTTGAAGTCACTTAGAAATGTCCTTGTTTTCCATGAAAACATCCATGAAATTAGTTGCAAAATGAATAGGAAATATAGTCAAGATGTTGACAAGGTTATAAATAATGATTTTTAATTGAAATAATAATTGTGTTGACTGTGCTGGCCACTCCATTACAGACAGAATACCAGCTGACTGCTTCTTCCCTAAATAGTTATTGGATAGTTTGGAGCTGGTCATTGTCCTGTTTTAGGAGGAAATAGGCTCCAATTAAGTGCTGTCCACAGGGTATTGCATGGTGTTGCCAAATGGAGTGAAAGTCTTCCTTCTTCAAGATCCCTTTTACACTGTACAAATTTCCCACTTTACCACCACCAAAGCACCCCAGACCATCACACCATGCTTGACAGATGGTGTCAAGCACTCCTCCTGCATCTTTTCATTTTTCTATGTCTCACGAATGTTCTTCTTTGTGATCCGAACAACACCTCAAACACTTTTTTCTAATCTTCCTCTGTCCAGTGTCTCTGTTCTTTTGCCCATCTTAATCTTTTATTTTTATTTGCCAGTCTGAGATATGGCTTTTTCTTTGTAACTCTGCCTAGAAGGCCAGCATTCCGGAGTCTCCTCTTCACTGTTGACGTTGAGACTGGTGTTTTGCGGGTACTATTTAATGAAGCTGCCAGTTGAGGACTTGTGAGGCGTCTGTTTCTCAAACTAGACACTCTAATGTACTTGTCCACTTGTTCAGTTAAGCACCGGGGCCTCCCACTCTTCTTTCTATTCTGGTTAGAGACAGTTTGCGCTGTTCTGTGAAGGGAGTAGTACACAGCGCTGTACGAGATCGTCTGTTTCTTGGCAATGTCTCGCGTGGAATAGCCTTCATTTCTCAGAACAAGAATAGACTGATGAGTTTCAGTTTCTGGCTATTTTGAGGCTGGAATCGAACCCACAAATGCTGATGCTCTAGATACTCAACTAGTCTAAAGAATGCCCGTTTTACTGCTTCTTTAATCAGCACAACAGTTTTCAGCTGTGCTAACATTATTGTTAGCTTGGTGTGCAGCTTGGTTGGTCTGTCAGACTCTGTCCCTCATCTTATTGCAGGCAGCAATGTAGTGCTCTTTACCTCACTCTGGATGTAAAAGGAGACCAGCAGGTTGAAGAAGGCGGCCCGGCGACTGCCCATGTCTGCCTCCTGTGGCTCGCTGCTCATCGCACTACACAGTCTGACACACAAGATAGATTGATATTTTTAAGTGATAGTGGTAGGGATGGCTAGAGGATAAAGGGATATCATGTGGGACAGAGAGAATGGAGAGCGTTAGAGATGGTTTAAGGATGGAGAGATGACTGACTTGTGGTAGAGGAAAGCACCAGCAGCAGATGCCAGGCCTCTGCGGGAGGCAAACACCAAAGGATACACATGGCTACACTCCTCCTCGGACAAGCCTTCCTCTGTCCTTCTGCACACACACACACACACACATTATTTACAGAGTAAATGCCACACACTTGCGCATACGCATCAATCTACTACCTGTGTGAACCAAAAAATAAACATACAAGAAATTCACATAGCCACAACACAGTTACACGCATTCACACACACTATAGAATGTCATAACGGCAAGCACTTGCTGGCAGACGTTCACACACACACACTCACTGTTGGAGGAGCAGCAGCAGCTCGACAGCTTCCACCGCCACGTCTGGGTCCTTGTCTAGCACCATGCAGAGCATCCTCTCCTAAACAGAATCACACAACACACACACACAAAGACAACAGAAAGGATGGAGCTGTCCAATTTCACTAAGCCAAGGAATAAACAGCCCATGCAACACATGGGGCTTGAAGGGGTTTATGAAGCCATTTGAACTGACATGTTTGAGAATTGACTATTAGCCATCTGTTCTAGACACAAACAAAACCTGCAAACTGCAATACGTACAGAGTTAAAATACCACAAATTAGGGTTGTCACGATACCAGTATCGTGATAATCGGAATTATTGCGGCAAGGAAACAAAACATGAAGCAGATTTTTTTTCTTGAAGAAAACAGTCCTAATGTTAGAAACAAACAGCATTATGTTGTCACCTAGAGTCACATTAGTTTAATTGGCAAGCTATAGCACCCACAATATACAGTGGGGCAAAAAAGTATTTAGTCAGCCACCAATTGTGCAAGTTCTCCCACTTAAAAAGATGAGAGAGGCCTGTAATTTTCATCATAGGTACACTTCAACTATGACAGACAAAACGAGAATTTTTTCTCTCCAGAAAATCACATTGTAGGGTTTTTAATTTATTTATTTGCAAATTGTGAATGTTGAACGGTTTAAAGGTCTTACTCACATCGGCTGCGGAGAGCGTGATCACACAGTCATCCGGTACAGCTGGTGCTCTTATGCATGTTTCAGTGTTACTTGCCTCGAAGCGAACATTGAAGTAGTTTAGCTCGTCCGGTGGAGCCGGTGTAGTACGATTCAATATTAGTCCTGCATTGACTATTTGCCTGTTTGATGGTTTGTTGGAGGGCATAGCGGAATTTCTAATAAGCTTCCGGGTTAGAGTCCCACTCCTTGAAAGCAGCAGCTCTAACCTTTAGCTCAGTACGGATGTTGCCTGTAATCCATGGCTTCTGTTTGGGGTATGTACGTACTTACAGTCACTGTGGGAGGGGACGTCATTGATGCACTTATTGATGAAGCAAATGACTGATGTGGTGTCCTCCTCAATGTCATCGGAGGAACAACGGAACATATTCCAGTCTGTGCTTGCAAAACAGTCCTGTAGCTTAGCATCGGCTTCATCTGAACACCTTTTTAATTGATTTGAGTCACTGGTGCTTCCTGCTTTAATTTTTGTTTGTAAGCAGGAATCAGGAGAATAGAATTAAGGTCAGATTTGCAAAATGGAGGGCGAGCTTTCTATTTAAAAAAAAATTGAAATGTATTTTCACCTTTATTTATTTAACCAGGTAGGCCAGTTGAGAACAAGTTCTCATTTACAATAGCGACCTGGCCAAGATAAAGCAAATCAGTGCGACACAAACAACGGAGTTATACATAGGATTAACAAACGTACAGTCAATAACACAATAGATGTGCAAATGTAGTAAGATTAGGGAGGTAAGGCACACGTGCTGCGGGTGTGTGCTGCTATGGTGACCAGTGAGCTGAGATAAGGCGGGGCTTTACCTAGCAAAGACTTATAGATGACCTGGAGCTAGTGGGTATGACGACAAATATGAAGCGAGGGCCAGGAAACGAGAGCATACAGGTCACACTGATGGGTAGTTTATGGGGCTTTGGTGACAAAACGGATGGCACTGTGATAGACTGCATCCAATTTGCTGAGAATAGTGTTGGAGGCTATTTTGTAAAATGACATTGCCGAAGTCAAGGATCGGTAGGATAGTCAGTTTTACGAGAATATGTTTGGCAGCATGAGTGAAGGATGCTTTGTTGCAAAATATGAAGCCAACTCTTGATTTCATTTTGGATTGGAGATGCTTAATGTGAGTCTGGAAGGAGAGTCAGAACCATTCAGAGTAGTGATGCTGGACGGGCAGGCAGGTGTGGGCATCGATTGGTTGAAGAGCATGCATTTCGTTTTACTTGCATTTAAGAGCAGTTAGAGGCCACGGAAGGAGTGTTGTATGGCATTGAAGCTTGTCTGGAGGTTTGTTAACACAGTGTCCAAAGAAGGGCCAGAAGTATACACAATGGTGTTGTATGCATAGAGGTGGATCAGAGAAACACCAGCAGCAAGAGCGACATCATTGATGTGTACAGAGAAAAGAGTCGGCCTGAGAATTGAACCCTGTGGCACCCCTATAGAGACGGCAAGAGGTCCGGACAACAGGCCCTCCGATTTAACACACTGAACTCTATCTGAGAAGTAGTTGGTGAACCAGGCGAGGCAGTCATTTGATAAACCAAGGCTGATGAGTCTGCCGGTAAGAATGTGGTGATTGACAGAGTCGCAAGCCTGGTCCAGGTCAATGAAGACGGCTGCACAGACGCATTTTATCGATGGCGGTTATGATATCGTTCAGGACCTTGAGCATGGCTGAGGTGCACCCATGACCAGTTCGGAAACCAGATTGCATAGAGAAGAAGGTACGGTGGGATTCAAAATGGTCGGTGATCTGTTTGGCTTTTGAAGACTTTAGAAAGGCAGGGTAGGATAAATATAGGTCTGAAACAGTTTGGGTCTAGAGTGTCTCACCCTTTGAAAAGGGGGATGACCGCCGCAGCATTCCAATCTTTAGGGATCTCAGACGATATGAAAGAGGTTGAATAAGGGTTACAACAACTGCGGCGGAAAATTTTAGAAAGACAGGGTCCAGATTGTCTAGCCCAGCCGTAGAATAATGCTTTTTAAAATTCTTGATTATCGTAGATTTATCGGTGGTGACAGTGTTTCCTAGCCTCAGTCCTGTGGGCAGCTGGGAGGAGGTGCTCTTATTCTCCATACACTTTACAGTGTCCCAGAACTTTTGGGAGTTTGTGCTACAGGATGAAAATTTCTGTTTGAAAAAGATAGCCTTTGCTTTCCTAACTGCCTTTGTATATTGGTTCCTAACTTCCCTGAAAAGTTGCATATCACAGGGGCAATTTGATGCTAATGCAGTACGCCACAGGATGTTTTTGTGCTGGTCAAGGGCAGTCAAGTCTGGAGTGAACCTATATCTGTTCTTAATTCTAATTTTTTTGAATGGGGCATGCTTATTTAAGATGGTGAGGAAAGCACTTTTAAAAGAACAGCCAGGCATCCTCTACTGACGGGATGAGGTCCATATCTATCCAGGATACCCAGGCCAGGTCGACTAGAAAGGCCTGCTCGCTGAAGTGTTTTAGGGAGCGTTTGACAGTGATGAGGGGTGGTCGTTTGACCGCGGACCCATTATGGCAGGCAATGAGGCAGTGATTGCTGAGATCCTGGTTGAAGGCAGCAGAGGTGTATTTAGAGAGCAGGTTGGTCAGGATGATATCTATGAGGGTGCCCGTGTTTATGGATTTAGGGTTATACCTGGTAGGTTCCTTGATAATTTGTGTGAGATTGAGGGCATCTAGCTTAGATTGTAGGATGGCCGGGGTGTTAAATCCCAGTTTAGGTCACCAGTACAAATTCTGCAGATAAATGGGGGGCAATTAATTCACATATGGTGTCCATGGCACAGCTGGGGGCTGAGGGGGGTCTATAACAAGCGGCAACAGTGAGAGATTTACATGATTTTTAAAAGTAGAAGCTCAAACTGTATTGGCACAAACCTGGATAGCATGACAGAACTCTGCAGGCTAACTCCACCCCCTTTGACAGTTCTATCTTGGCAGAAAATGCTGTAGTTGGGGATGGAAAATTCTGGTGGCCTTCCTAAGCCAGGATTCAGACATGGCTAGGACATCAGGGTTGGCGGAGTGTGCTAAAGCAGTGAACAAAACAAACTTAGGGAAACTTCTGATGTTAACATGCATGAAATAAAGGCTTTTACAGTTCCAGAAGTCAAGAAATGATAGCGCCTTGGGAATAGGAGTGGAACTAGGGGCTACAGGGCCTGGGTTAACCACTACATCACCAGAGGACCAGAAGAGGAGTAGAATAAGGGTACAGCTAAAGGCTATAAGAACTGGTCATCTAGTGCATTGGGGACAGAGAATAAAATGAGCAAATTTCTGGGAGTAGTAGAATAGATTCAGGGCATAATGTACAGACAATGGTATGGTAGGATGTGAGTACAGTGGAGGTAAACCAAGGCGTTGATTGACGATGAGAGAGGTTTCGTCTCTGCAGGTACCAGTTAAGCCAGGTGAGGTCTCCGCACGTGTGTGGGGTGGGACAAAAGAGCTATCAAAGGAATGTTGAGTGGGACTAAGGGCTCTACAGTGAAATAAAACAATAAGAACTAGCCAAGACAGCAGTAGACAAGGCATATTGACATTAGAGCGAGGCATAAAGCAATCACAAGTGTTGATCAGGAGAGCTAAGACAACAACGGGTAAATGGCAATGAATGGGCAGAGCGGGTCAGTTAGGTACATACAGGACCTGAGATCGAGGCTGGGGCCGACAGGTAAACAAAATGAGGTACTGTGTTATTGAAACAGTCCAGGGGGCATCGGCTTTGTAGCAGAGTGATCATAGGGTCAAAAGAGCAGCAATAAGTGAGCCAGGGTACCGTTCGGTAGTCACTACTACGCTAGGCGAGCAGGGGACACAGCGTTCAGAAAAGCTAGCGGGCCAGGGCTAGTAGATGGTTCTTCAGCGACATCGTAACAGAATAGCCCGTTGAGACCACATCGGGCGATCACGTCCGCAGTCCAGTCGTGATGGATCAGCAGGGCTCCGTGTCGACAATAAAGGGTCCAAGCCAGTTGGCAAAGGAGGTATTGTAGCCCTAGAATTAGCTGGTATATGAGCCTAGCTCGAGGCTAGCTCAAGGCTAGCTGGTGCTTGCTTCGGGACAGAGGCGTTAGCTAACAGTAGCCACTCGTTTGTAGCTATCTAGCTGCAATAATCCAGAGCGGCAGGAATCTGGTGATGTGGTAGAGAGAAGCAGTCCGATATGCTCTGGCTTGATATCGCGCTGTGCAGACTGGCAGGTATTGTCCGAGCTAAGTCTGGCTGGTGACCGAGAAAAAGGTGAAGCCCGCTAGCCGTGGCTAATAAAGACAAGTAGATAGTTAGCTGGCTAGCTCCTGATGGAAGTTCCAGTTATCAGGAATAAAAATAGCAGACCCGTACCACATTGGGTGAGGCGGGTTGCAGGAAAGTATATTTTGTTTGTAGATAGAATGTGAGATTAAGATATATACGAAAAAGACTGGCTATTTACACGGGACAAGACACGGTTTAAGACAAAGAGAAACGCTACGCCATCTTGGATTCTAATGTATACGTCTCTATGTGTGGAATAAAGGTGGTCAATAGTTTTTTCCCTCTGGTTGTATATTTAACATGCTGATAGAAATTGGGTAAGACGGATTTAAGGTTCCCTACATTAAAGTCCTCAGTCACTAGGAGCGCCACCTCTTGGTGAGCGTTTTCCTGTTTGCTTATGGTGGAATACAGCTCATTCAGTGCGGTCTTAAGTGCCAGCATCAGTCTGTGGTGGTATGTAGAAAGCTACGAAAAACACAGATGAAAACTCTCTAGGTTGATAGTGTGGTCTACAGCTTATCATGAGATACTCTACCTCAGGCGAGCAAAACCTTGAGACTTCCTTAGATATCGTGCATCAGCTATTATTTACAAAAATACATAGTCCGCCGCCCTTGTTTTACCAGACGCCGCTGTTCTGTCCTGCCGATACAGCGTAGAACCAGCCAGCTGTATGTTGATGATGTCGCCGTTCAGCCACAACTCCGTGAAGCATAAGATATTACAGTTTTGAATGTCCCGTTGGTAGTTTAATCTTCCACGTAGGTCATAGATTTAATTTTCCAAAGATTGCACGTTTGCTAGCAGAATGGAAGGAAGTGGGGGTTTATTAGATCGCCTACGGATTCTCAGAAGGCAGCCCGCCCTCTGGCCCCTTTTTCTCCGCTTTCTCTTCGCGCAAATGACGGGGATCTGGGTCTGTTCCCGGAGAAGCAGTATATCATTCATGTCGGTCTCGTTAAAGGAAAAAAAGGATTCTGCCAATCTGTAGTGAGTAGTCCCAGTTCTGATGCCCAGAAGTTATTTTCGGTCATAAGAGACGGTAGCAGAAACATTATATACAAAATAAATAATAAAAATAAGTTACAAGTTACAAACAATGCAAAGAAACCAAAAAAACACAATTGGTTAGGAATACGTAAAACGTCAACCTTGTTCTCTGGCACCATCTTTTACTGTTTTTTTGCCATGGGATATCTGGTATCGTAGCATCGTGATACTGGAATCATGAAAACCCTACCACAAATGGTTACCACAGACTGGGACAGAGAGGGTGAAAATACCACTGCAAATGGCTATTGTTTAGTGGTATAGTTGATATGGTGACGTAACCTGCATCCTGTATTGTGAGTGTCCAAAATGCGAGGGCACACACACACACACACACGCTTAGTGATGGTGGAGAGCTTTTTAACATGGGAGTTGTGCTACACCCTAATTGGTGCCCAGCTAAGGACGGACACACTGAAAGATGACACTGAAGGACAGAAAAAACTGTGGGAGACTGACAAAAACAAAGAACGAGAGAGAAATAGAGAAAGAACGAGAGAAACAGAACGAGAGAGAAATAGAGAAAGAAACAGAGATAGAGAAAGCGAGAGCAAGATGGGGAGACCAGATAAAGAGATGCAGAAGGAGGCCTACCTTAAACCTGCTGGTGAAAAGCTCTAGGCGTCCAATTAAGTCCTTCTCCTTGTAGAGGCCCTGCAGGGCCCGCACACACTGCAGACGCACTGAGCCTTGCTGTGGGGGAAGAGCAATCTCACACCACATGCAACACATTCTTGCACTGTTTACTTTCAATCTGGATAAATAGACACCATATCATTGTCATCTTTCAAAGCAAAGTTAAGATATTCAACTAGATAGAATGTTTGTGGCACCCCTTGTGTGCCTGTGTTGCGTGTAGTGTACCGCGGTATTATCGCTTACCAAAACTTCATGATACCAACATTTTAGAATGCCGTAGTACCGTTTCATATGATACTACCAACTTTTTTGGCCCTCCCAATCTATAGAACCCGCTGGCGCCTGTTATAAAATCAATTGTTTATACATTCAGCTTAAATTATTTTAAGCAACGAGCAACTAGTCTCTTGTATGCACCTGTCTAATAATGTCCACTTTACTTTCATGCACATCTCACGTGCGACAGCTGTTATCACCTGCTTCCCCTTCCAGCCATCACTGCCCTGCTTCCCCTTCCAGCCATCACTGACCTGCTTCCCCTTCCAGCCATCACTGACCTGCTTCCCCTTCCAGCCATCACTGACCTGCTTCCCCTTCCAGCCATCACTGACCTGCTTCCCCTTCCAGCCATCACTGCCCTGCTTCCCCTTCCAGCCATCACTGACCTGCTTCCCCTTCCAGCCATCACTGACCTGTTTTTCTCTGTCCACTCTTCTTGTGCATCTATTCTTCCATCAGTTTTTAAAATATAATTTTAGCCCTGATGGCGATGGGGGATGTAGACCCTGGTCAGTCTTCTGTTGTAACATTTGATACATTGGAGCAGCAAGCAGAGCTAGCAAAGTTGATTCATTGTATATCATTTATTCCCTGGCATAACAAAGAGCACAGGCCAGTCTGATAGGCGTTGCAAGTTCACTGTCACGCAGCAGTGCCAGAAAGGAAAAACAGATTTGCAGCTTGGCACAGGAAGAAAGGAGAAGGGTCGGCTACTCATGAGATGCTGTTGAAAGGTAAGAGTCGTACAGGGCCAAAACTCTAGTCGTACAGGGCCAAAACTCTAGTCGTACAGGGCCAAAACTCTAGTCGTACAGGGCCAACTCTAGTCGTACAGGGCCAACTCTAGTCATACAGGGCCAACTCTAGTCATATAGGGACTAACTACGATCATATAGGGGCTAACTATATTCATATAGGGGCTAACTATATTCATATAGGGACTAACTATATTCATATAGGGACTAACTATATTCATATAGGGACTAACTATATTCATATAGGGACTAACTATATTCATATAGGGACTAACTATATTCATATAGAACACACTAGTCAGATAAGGGCTCCCGACTGGCGCAGCGGTCTAAGGCACTGTACTTCGGTGCTTGAGGCATCACTACAGACACCCTGGTTCGATTCCAGGCTGTATCACAACCAGCTGTGATTGGCGCACAATTGACCCAGCGTCATCTGGGTTTGGCCGGTCTAGGCCGTCATTGTAAATATGAGTTTGTTCCTAACTGACTTGCCTAGTTAAATAAAGGTTAAACAAATTAATAAAAACAAGGCTAACTAGAGTCGTATAAGACTAACTATAGTCATATAAGGCTAACTATATCAAAAATATATATCTCTTTCTGGTGCTACTTACACACTGCAAATAGAATGTATGTTTGTTGGGAGAAAGTGGTGTGTTTCATGAGAGAGGGAGACAGACAGGAGTGTGTGAGGGAGGTAGTGTGTTTTATGAGAGAGTAGAGGTTTCATGCAGTGTTTTCCCCTTACTGACACAATGACATGCAGATCATTATGTATATTCCTTCCTCCCATTCCTCCAGCCAAATCACAGCTAGGCCTTTGCAAATATCCGGGAATTAGCGATTCTATGCAGTATTATATTATAAAGTGAACAGTTTGAAGTCAAATTCAATGTGTTGTATTGAGTAAAGTGTGAATATCAGTGGCAGGTTTTTTGTGTAGCACACGCGCTTAACGTTTCGAAAATGGGAACAAGCGTCTGGGGGGGGCAGGGTGAACAGGACGTTTTTTTGTTGTTGTTTTTTTACTCCTCTGTATCGTGATACTTGGCCTGCTATTGTATCATTAGTAAAATGTTGATATTGTGACAACACTAGTTGGGCGTCTGTCTGCCTGCCCACCTTGTCGTGCAGGGTCCAGCCCAGGTACTTGAGATATCCGTCGTTGAGGAAGTCTCCGGGGTTTTCTTGGAGCCACACGCCCATCTCCTCGATACATACGGCCCTGATCTCAGCTACGCGGTCCCGGTAGCGGTGCACAAACACACCCCGAAACGTAGCATTCATCATGGAGGACAGCTCCTCCTGGTGCTCCCGCAGCTTAACACACACACACACACACACACACACACAGAGAAGAGAGACTGAACAGAACGTGTAGGGATGTGCTGAAGATGAGCCGTATCAGGGTGTGTGCGCGCGCATTACCTCGCTGATGGTGGCCTGTAGTTCCTCCAGCCTCTCTGAGGCTCTGTGTTCGGCACTCTTGCTCCTCTCCGTGTCATACCGTCTCTGGGTGGTCTTAATCTGGGCAAACACCATCACTGCTACCTCCACTATACCAGTCATCAGCTTCATCGCTAGGGGGAGGGGACACAGTTACATATAGGAATGGACACACAAGGC
This sequence comes from Oncorhynchus nerka, assembly GCF_034236695.1. Taxonomy (NCBI): domain Eukaryota; kingdom Metazoa; phylum Chordata; class Actinopteri; order Salmoniformes; family Salmonidae; genus Oncorhynchus; species Oncorhynchus nerka. The sequence goes on from NC_088401.1 coordinate 69,742,939, forward strand.
CAGACATATGCCCCAAAATATGGTCATGCACAGATTGACATACAGACAGTCATGCACACAGACAGAAAGAGCACACCTCGCTGGTAAATACATTGAACCAATGAGTGTGCGCTGGGACTCAACAAAAACACTACTGTGGTCAATATGCGGTGGCTGTCCAGTGTCTCACCGATGAGGGTGCTGGTGTGTCTGAAGGCCCTGACCTGGGAGTCAGACATGCCGGTGAGCAGTGCCAGCAGGGCGGAGAAGAGGTACTCGTCGTACAGAAAGCTGTTCTGGCAGGAGCGCACCAGCAACTGCACAAACTCACACACGCTAGCCCGGAACTTACGCCACTGTGGGCCAGGGGAGCACAGGGGGTAGTTCACAGAGTCCTGTGTTGGGGAGAACAGGAGATATGAGAGATAAAAATATCATCTCCTTAGTTTTGGGCTCAATGTTGTGTAAATTAGCAGTGGGAAATATAATTGAATAACATTGTTCCAATGAAATAATTATGATATCATCATTCATATAAAGCTTTTCTCAAACCCAGGGCACTTTACATGAGCCGTGAAGAGATGTGTAAAACACAATAAAAAAAAACTCTAAAGTTCAACTCTGACTTTGTCCCAAAAGGCATCCCCGCTCTCTCACCTCATTGAACTCTTTGGTCAGTGTGCTGATGATCTCAGCGTTCTGCATACCGTCAAACATCTCTCTGCTCACCACACCTAAGGAGAAGGGTCGTGTTCATTAGACAAGAAACGGACGAAAACGACTACCTGGACTTATCTGTTAAGAAAAGCCCATTTTAATTGTGTGTTGCAAAACATTTGAACATTTTCCATTGCATCCTAATGAACACAACCCTGGTGAGGATCAAAGCTGACATCACCTGGCCCTAGCATACAAGCAGTTCATTTTCTCTAAACATGAAATGCTAACACAAACTAATATTTGTTAATGAACAAAAAATTGGATGTGAAACCCAGTGCTAAACCTCCATCCCCCATAACTTTCTTCATCAGTCTTTCATCCATCCATAGACCAGTGTAAGTATACACTGGAATGACAGGCCGCTTGACGCTGGTCCTTGCATTGTTAGCCGGCCCAGAAATCAATAGACGGAGTGCTAATCAATGGCTGTTTTGGGGATCAGGTTAAAATAAATTCCAGTGACCCCTGACCCCAATCACCCCCTGCCCTCTCTGTCTCTCAGACACCCCTGACCTTTGCAGCCACAGCACTGAACGACGAAGTTGATGAGCTCTAGTAGGCCCGCATCCCGGTCCTGCTTGTAGCTGTCTAGCCACTCGTCCACTACCGCCTGGAGATTGACAGGGAGGCCACAGCCAATGAGGGGAGAGCAGCATACAAAGTCAAAACTGTCATCATTATGTGACGATTAGTTACTCCTTTCGTACCAGTTAACGTCCTCCTCCCTTCTTTCTAATTATCATTCCCTAAACAGAAATGGGTATATACACTGTCATCCCTTTCCCCTTTAACCTCTAACCATATTTTCTGTCTGTCATCTTCTCCCGCCCAGTCTCTCCAACTCTCTAGGACAGCAGAGTATGAGTAGAGTAGGGCTGTACCGAAAGTCGTATGTGTATTTTTCCACATAGACACACCCTATGTGTTTTAATAAAATCAACTGTATGCATTGAGCTTAAGGGTCAATGAAATAAGAAAAATGCCTCAAGAGGGCGCAAGAGATCTTGATAACCAGAAAAAAAAAAAACTTAACCTGACCCAACTATTCTCCTCTCTCTCCTGCTGGCTTTCGCAGATTCTGACATTACTCTCCTGAAGTTGCCGGTAATAGTCTACACGAGGAGTCGGCAACCTTTTTCATGTTGAATGACAATTTATCTTACCAGTTCTACCGATCTGTGTGCAAGTTATGTTTTTCATATGCACATTTTCGTGACAGTTTCATTTAACTTATAATAATGTCTTCATGTCTCAAAATCATTGTCATGTGGTTAATAAAAATTATATCCAAATCTAAACGATACAAATCTAAAAAGTAACTTCTATTGCCATGGTCAACTATGTAAAAATTGCCTACATAAGGCCAACAAATAAAACATTGTTATTTTAATGGACACATTTGTTTGCTTTCCTTTAAAAAACAAGGACATTTCAAAGCGAATCCAAACTTTTGAACGGTAGTATATATATATATTTTTTTTTAAATTTATTTTATTAACTAGGCATTCTTATTTTCAATGACGGCCTAGGAACAGTGGGTTAACTGCCTTGTTCAGGGGCAGAATTACATATTTTGTACCTTATAGTCAGCTCGGGGATTCGATCTTGCAACCTTTCGGTTACTAGTCCAACGCTCTAACCACTAGGCTAACTGCCGCCCCATATATATATATATATATACACACACGTTACTGTTCGACTAAAACGGTCTAACGACCAAACAATCGACTAGTCGACTTATTGGGGTCAGCCCTAGAGCAGAGCTACTATTCTACAGTACTAGGCTGCAATTTGTACTCACTGAGTTGAGTAAACTTATCCATCTATGTGAGAGTGCTGAAGGCTGAAAAAAAATCTGTATTGTGCTCCTATATATATATATAATAGGGAACTGTTTTCAACACACTTTTACTCCCTAACCCTCAAGAGACTGGGGAACCGGAGTTTCAGAGCCCAACAGTGGGTGGGACAACCATGAGCTGTCAATCATTGACTATGTGACCCAATGGCAGCTCTCCTACCTCTACATCAAAGGGCCTTAGTAGGATCAGATCTGTCAGCTACTGACAGTGCATGATAATCATCCCCATTGGGGCTGTAAAGGCTTCATTTCCCCGTCATCCCTCCCACTACCTAGTCTCTTTGTTTCTCCCCCCACACCAATACCTCACTCCCTCTCTCACCACCATAGCACTCTTTCCAGACCTCACAGCCTCATACATATCCCCACCGCTCATGCCCTGGTTCCCCCTCCTCTCTCTCTCTCGCCTGGGGGAGCCGAGCTGCCTAGTTCTCCCCAGGGAAGGCTGCGGTGGCTGAGGGGAACGGGCTTGTTGGGTGGAGGTGGTGCTGGGATTTGGGCTGGCCTGGGATGCAGCTTTACGCCTAGGTCTCTTGGGTGGCTGGGGATAAAACAAAGGGTTCAAAAGGCTATTGTGAGTGAATTAATGTAATTCTATAAATAGTGTAGTTAGTGTTGGTGCTCCCCCCAAAACAGTTTATGTAGCTCTATAGCATCTAAACAAACAGATGTTACAGCGAGTGGTTAGCTATGTCTTCGTTGAGAAAAAATTATGGCACCTGCTTAACTTTCATAGTGGTCGCTATGTCTGAATCTGTGTGTGTCAGTGTAGGCTGCTGAGGGAAGGACGGCTCATTAAAATGGCTGGAAAGGAGTGAATGGAATGGAACCCATGTGTTTGATGTATTTTATAAATGGATGGGCATTTGACCTTTTTTGACTGGAAGCTATGAAAAGCTACTTTTAAGGGTGTCCCGAGTGGGGCAGCGGTCTAAGGCACTGCTTGAAGCATCACTATAGACCCGTGTTCGATCCAGGGATGTGTCGCAGCCGGCCGCGACCGGGAGACCCATGAGGCGGTGCACAATTGGCCCAGCATTGTTTGTGTTAGGGGAGGGTTTGGCCGGCCGGGATGTCCTTGTCACATCGCACTCTAGCGACTCCTGTTGTGAGCCGGGCGAATGGACGCCGACACAGTCGGCAGTGGTACGGTGTTTCCTTCAACACATTGGTGCGGATGGCTTCCGGGTTAAGCGAGCAGTGTGTCAAGAAAGTGCAGTTTGGCAGGGTCGTGTTTCTGAGGATGCATGGCTCTCTACCTTCACCTATCCCGAGTCCATACGGTAATTGCAGCAATGGGACAAGACCGTAACTACCAATTGGGGAGAATTCGATCCAGTTAGCAAGATACTTAGCAATGCTAATAATACTTGTTCCACCACACTTTCTCCCTCACCTCAAACTTTACAAATGCCAGTTTTTCGGTACACTTCATCACCTTCTCACCCCCCGTCTCCGTGGTCAGGCTTCTTCACCTACCTCTTCATTATCGTTCAGGGGACGCAATGCTGTAACTGGCAAACTGCCTTTACACTCTGCTGTCTTTCCAGAGCGCACGCTGATTCTGTAACTACAAACTGGTTGTCTCTTCTCTCTTCAGTCGTGCGCTGCATTCTGTTGTTATGTGAACGATTGGCTGAGCCTTGGATACAGCCAGTATTGCTCCAAACGCGCATCACTCGTTCGCTTACAGCCAGAAGTGATCCAAAGCCTCCCCCTTATTTTCAACAGACAGACGTTTAGATTGAGTTTATTATGCCTGTTCCTTGGAATTTTCTAAATTGAACACTGCATGGGGATGAATTATGGCCAAGACAATCTGTTTGGTGAGGCTTAATGATTCTAATGAAAATACACTCTTTGTCTTTATCAAACTAATGTTTTTGCATATTTTCAGTGTGGAAATTGTCTATGTTTAGGGGTAATAGCCTAGGCCAGGGATCATCAACTAGATTCAGCCACAGGACGATTATTTTTGCAGTTGATCGGGTAGGGGGTAACATAACAACGGAAAATGTGTAGACTGCAAATTGACGCAAGGAGCCCAAACAGATATAATGTGACTAAAACAATAATTTCAAACCTTGCTTACATTTCTATACAAACACGTCTCTATTATGTGTGGGAATACTTGGGAACAGATTTCATAAATTAAAATCACTTGGAGCTGATATCCTAGTGTATTTATAGTCAATATGACGACATGGATATTCAGCTAGCGGGATATACGCTGCACAGGAAAGTACAGCACACTCAGACGAGGGGGGGTGGTCTGTTCATATTTGTAAACAACAGCTGGTGCACGAAATCTAAGGAAGTCTCTAGATTTTGCTCGCCTGAAGTAGGAGTATATTGTGATAAATTGCAGGCCACACTACCTGCACAGAGAGTTTTCAGCTATACTTTTTGTGGCTGTTTATTTACCAACACAGACAGATGCTGGCACTAAGACCGGACTCAGTCAGCTGCATAAGGCAATAAGCAAACAGGAAACCACTCACCCAGAGGCGGCGCTCCTTGTGGCCGGAGACTTTAATGCAGGGAAATTTAAATCAGTTCCACCAAATTTCGATCAACATGTTAAATGTGCAACCAGAGGGAAAAAAAATTCTAGATCACCTGTACTCCAGAGACGCGTAGAAAGCTCTCTCGCCCTCCATTTGGTAAATCCGACCACAACTCTATCCTCCTGATTAGTGATGAGCTTTGACGGCACTATGGTGTTGAACGCTGAGCTGTAGTCAAAGAATAGCATTCTCACATAAATGTTCCTTTTGTCCAGGTGGGAAAGGGCAGTGTGGAGTACAATAAAGATTGCATCATCGGTGGGATAATGGTGTTGATGTGAGCCATTACCAACCTTTCAAAGCACTTCATGGCTACGGGAGTGAGTGCTTCGGGTCTGTAGTCATTTAGGCAGGTTGCCTTTGTGTTCTTGGGCACAGGGACTATGGTGGTCTGCTTGAAACATGTTGGTATTACAGACTCAATCAAGGACATGCTAGTTGGTCAGCACATGCCCGGAGCACACGTCCTGGTAATCCGTCTGACCCCGCAGCCTTGTGAATGTTGACCTGTTTAAAGGTCTTACTCACGTCGGCTACGAAGAGCATAATCACACAGTGGTCTGGAACAGCTGATGCTCTCATGCATGCCTCAGTGTTGCTTGCCTCGAAGCGAGCATAGAAGTGATTTAGCTCGTCTGGTAGGCTCGTGTCACTGGGCAGCTTGCAGCTTTGCTTCCCTTTGTAGTCTGTAATAGTTTGCAAGCCCTGCCACATAAGATGAGCATCGGAGCCGGTGTAGTATGATTCAATCTTAGCCCTGTATTGACTTTGCCTGTTTGATGGTTCGTCGCAGGGCATAGCAGGATTTCTTGTAAGCTTCCAGGTTAGAGTCCCGCACTTGAAAGCGGCAGCTCTACCCTTTAGCTCAGTGCGAATGTTGCCTGTAATCCATGGATTCTGGTTGGGGTATGTACAAGAGGTCGACCGATTAATCGGAATGGCCGATTAATTAAGGCCGATTTCAAGTTTTCATAACAATCGGTAATCACCATTTTTGGACACCGATCGTGGCTGTTTACATTGCACTCCACGAGGAGCATGCGCGGCAGGCTGACTACCTGTTATGCAAGTGCAGCAAGAAGCCAAGGTAAATTGCAAGCTAGCATTAAACTTAACTTATAAAAAACAATCAAACTACACATGGTTGATGGTTTTACTAGTTTATTTGGCTTGTCCTGCGTTGCATATAATCGATGCGGTGCCTGTTAATTTCTCATCGAATAACAGCCTACTTAGCCAAACAGGTGATGCAGAGCGCCAAATTCAAATAAATTACTATAAAAATCTAACTTTCATGAAATCACACATGTAAGATACCAAATTAAAGCTACACGTGTTGTGAATTCAGCCAACATGTCAGATTTCAAAAAGGCTTTTCGGCGAAAGCAAACGATGCTATTATCTGAGGGTAGCACCTCCGTAAACAAAGTGAGAAAACATATTTCAACCCTGCAGGTGCGACACAAAACGCAGAAATAAAAATAGAAATCATGCCTTACCTTTGACGAGCTTCTTTTGTTGGCACTCCAATATGTCCCATAAACATCACAAATGGTCCTTTTGTTTGATTAATTCCGTCCATATATATCCAAAATGTCCATTTTTATTTGGCGCATTTGATCCAGAAAAACACCGGTTCCAACTTGCGCAACGTGACTACAAAATATCTCAAAAGTTACCTGTAAACTTTGCCAAAACATTTCAAACTACTTTTGTAATACAACTTAGGTATTTTTAAACGTAAATAATCGATAAAATTGAAGACGGGAGGATATGTGTTCAATACAGGAGGAAAACAAACTGACGCTACCTTTCTTGGCAAGCGCCTCTAACAGTACACTTGAAGTGACTCTCGTTTTGAACAGGGCTACTTCTTCATTACACAAAGGAAAAAACTTAACCAAGTTTTAAAGACTGATGACATCCAGTGGAATCGGTAGGAACTGCAAGAAGGTCCCTTAGAAATCGGGATTCCCAATGAAAACCCATTTAAAAAGAGAGTGACCTCAAAAAAAATTAAATCTGAATGGTTTTTCCTCTGGGTTTCGCCTGCTACACAAGTTTTGTTATACTCACAGATATGATTCAAACAGTTTTAGAAATGTCAGTGTTTTCTATCCAAATCTACTAATAATATGCATATCTTATCTTCTGGGGATGAGTAGCAAGCAGTTGAATTTGGGCATATTGCCTGCTAACATGAATTTCTTTTAACTAGGGAAATTGTGTCACTTCTCTTGCGTTCCGTGCAAGCAGTCAGGGTATATGCAGCAGTTAGGGCCGCCTGGCTCGTTGCGAACAGCATCGTTACCCATCGCTCCACAAAAGCCTCGGCCCTTGCAGAGCAAGGGGAACAACTACTTCAAGGTCTCAAAGCGAGTGACGTCACCGATTGAAACGCTATTAGCGCGCACCACGCTAACTAGCTCGCTATTTCACATCGGTTACACCAGCCTAATCTCGGGAGTTGATAGGCTTGAAGTCATAAACAGCTTGAAGCACAGCGAAGAGCTGCTAGCAAATGCACGAAAGTGCTGTTTGAATGAATGCTTACGAGCCTGCTGCTGCCTACCACCGCTCAGTCAGACTGCTCTATCAAATGTTAAATCATAGATTTAATTATAACATAATAACTAGAGGTCGACCGATTAATCGGAATGGCCGATTAATTGGGGCCGATTTCAAGTTTTCATAACAATCGGAAATCGGTATTTTTGGGCGCCGATTTTATTTTTTTATATATTTTTTTACACCTTTATTTAATCTTTAATTAACTAGGCAAGTCAGTTAAGAACACATTCTTATTTTCAATGACGTCCTAGGAACAGTGGGTTAACTGCCTTGTTCAGGGGCAGAGCGACAGATTTTCACCTTGTCAGCTCGGGGGATCTAATCTTGCAACCTTAACTAGTCCAACGCAATAACGACCTGCCTCTCTTTCGTTGCACTCCACAAGGAGTTACGCGAATGCAGTAAATCAAGGTAAGTTGCTAGCTAGCATGAAACTTATCTTATAAAAAAACAATCAATCATAATCAGTAGTTTACTACACATGGTTGATGATATTACTAGATATTATCTAGCATGTCCTGCGTTGCATATAATCTGACTGAGCATACAAGTATCTGACTGAGCGGTGGTAGGCAGAAGCAGGCGCGTAAACATTCATTCAAACAGCACTTTTGTGCGTTTTGCCAGCAGCTCTTCGTTGTGCGTCAAGCATTGCGCTGTTTATGACTTCAAGCCTATCAACTCCCGAGATGAGGCTCGCGTAACCGAAGTGAAATGGCTAGCTAGTTAGCGCGCGCTAATTGTCGTTGTGTTGCTGGTTCGAGACCAGGGAGGAGCGAGGAGAGGAACGGAAGCTATACTGTTACACTGGCAATACTAAAGTGCCTATAAGAACATCCAATAGTCAAAGGTATATGAAATACAAATCGTATAGAGATAAATAGCCCTATAATTCCTATAACTACAACCTAAAACTTCTTACCTGGGAATATTGAAGACTCATGTTAAAAGGAACCACCAGCTTTCATATGTTCTCATGTTCTGAGCAAGGAACTTAAACGTTAGCTTTCTTACGTTGCACATATTGCACTTTTAATTTCTTCTCCAACACTTTGTTTTTGCATTATTTAAACCATATTAAACATGTTTCATTTTTATTTGAGGCTAAATTGATTTTATTTATGTATTATATTAAGTTAAAATAAAAGTGTTCATTCAGTATTGCTGTAAATGGCATTATTACAAATAAATAAATAAATCAAATCGGCCGATTAATCAGTATTGGCTTTTTTGGTCCTCCGATAAATCGGTATCGGTGTTGAAAAATCATAATCAGTCGACCTCTAATACCCAATGTTGACTTTGTGGCTGTGTAGCTAGTGTCATCCGGAAAGAACCCTAAACAAAAATTACGCAATTATTCCAAAACTTTGTTGGAACACATATTTCCCCACTTCAATTAACCAGTCCATTTTGAATTTGTGATAAAACTGAAGTCATTTGGCAAGGAATTTAGCTTGTGTTCCCCAACAGTTAGATACATTTTTATGGTAATTTATTTCTGTAGGTGCACTCAGCACTCGCATGTAAAGGGAGTGGTGGAAACACAATTGAATGATTTAGACCTTTAGGGAGCAGAATTTTGTGATGCTTGGCTTGGTTTCTTTTTTGTTGTGTTCCGCAAACGCACATGTACAAATTGAACACTAGTCAAAGCACATAAACTTTGTCTTGAAGACAACATTTCGACCAAATAGCTTTACAGTATTTGAACAAAATGTGATCTCTGGTTAAAGATCGATTTTTGAAGTCAGTTCCAGAACTTGATTATCCACACCCATCCCTAATTTGATACCATTCCACTCATTCCCATACAGCCATTACCAAAAGCCTGTAAATCCCAATTAAGATGCCACCAACCTCCTGTGGTGGCGTGTGTGTGTGTGTGTGCGTGAGAAAAAACATTACAGACCCGAGGTCCTAGTAGTGCAGTGGTCTGTTTTCTCCGCTTCATGGCCTTCAGCTGGACTTCAAAGTCACTGCCAGAGTCTGAGATGTCCTCGATCTCCTCAAGACTGCAAATAAAAGTAGTAAATGAACAAAGCCAACACAAGTCATAAACAATCACACTATCTAGCTAATGCAATAAGTCTGCATAATTATATAGCTAGCTGTTTTTTTTTTTTTTTTTTATATTTGTGATACCCATGACTGTCATGTTTAGCTAGCTAGCCTAACTTACCTGTCATGGCTTGATTCATCAGAGTGTTGCACTTCCATATTTCTGGTCAGCCAGTAATGTTAATGGTATTGTAGAGTTCACTTCACAAAGGTAGATGACGGTTGGATTCAGGAACTTTGGCTAAACAGGTTGGCGAATAGAAGAAACAACAGTTTTAGGATATGATCAAGCATATTGAGTTCGGGATATTACAATTCTACCTTGGCAAAAGCAAAACCGACAAGAACTAACATGCTAGCTAGCTAGCTACTGTTACAGGTAACTTGGGTGTTTAAAGTTAGCCTTAAAAGTTAGTCAACAATGCGAAATTTAAACTAGCAAGCTAACTTTTTTTAACTACAACAAACATGTTGTAAATAATACAAAATGGTCTCTAGCTACCTACCTGGATAGTAGTGTAGTGTTAATCTGAAGTAATGACTTGGTAGCTAGCTAACTATTCTGGATAGAGCAGGTTTCCCTCAGATCCGATGACAGACGATCACTGGAAAAAAATACACACTACGCGCCGGCGCGAAAATCACACAATTCTCAGTGGAGTTCAGCGATTGGCTGACAAATTGTGATGTGATTCATATGATTGGTTGTTAGCACATATTTCCGCACGGTAACGAAAAATTGTGAACGGATTGGCCTTAAAGACAACCGACCTAGGATCAGGCTTTACACCCTTAACAATTGTATTTAGAGGAAGATACAGAAGGAATACTGACCACATGTCAGCGCTACTGATATATAAAAGGGACGTTCCGTTAAAAAAGTACAGCCTAACACTTTTGAAAAGTCGATTTGGAATTATATAGGCATGGATTGTATTACCATAGGACCCCATTAATTCTCAACATAGGCTATATCTATAACACAAACTCTCACATACAACTACAAAAGAAAGAATATACTGGTTGTGTTGTGCTATTTTAGAGTCTGTATATCTTTTAATAGGGTAAAGAAATGATTGTAATTCTGATAGGACAATATGTTGATGCTGTATATTGCAGTCTCATATATTATATTATGTTTGTAGCTCAGTTGGTAGAGCATGGTGCTTGCAACAACAGGGTTGTGAGTTTGATTCCAATGGGGGACCAGTACAACAATGTATGCACTCACTACTGTACGTTGCTCTCAATAAGAGTGTCTGCTAAATGACTTAAAATGATTACTGCTCTAAATTACCCACTGCCTACATCCATATAGCCTATTTACCCTCACCAATACTGATCAATAACAGAATAAGGCAAAGAATGCCTGGGGGTGGTTGAAAAGTAACATCTGTTCCACAGGCAGTGCTGGCATGAAAACACACACAAGTGTACCCCTTTTGCAGGTCTTTACCAGACCTAAAATGTGTTTTCCTCCATTCAATCAAGTGTAATAAAAAAGGCCCAGGCCAGGTCAACACTGTGGTAGACTGGATTGTAGGCCTATGATCACTGGCTCATACCAGGTCACGTGTTAGCTACTTTGATTATAACATTTAATGTACAACACTATGAATGCAGAATGTTCATGTTGAAGATGGAATCATCTTTGGGTATTATGTCTTTCTCACAATAGGCTACATCTGGATTCTGGGGGCCCATAGGGGCTCAAATGATCATGAAAGAGGTAATATAGCTCTCAATTGACATTTAATGGGCCAGTGTTAGTACTGGACTGCTGATCACGTTTGCGTTGGTTTGTTACTCTAATCAAGCAATTAATAGTAATAAAAAAAGAACAATTCAATGGAAAAGCCTGTTTGCATTAGCCAATGGATTTTTCTGTAAATAGACCTACTTGCTGGCCATGGAAACGGTTGCATCTTGTATGACATACCCAATTTACAAAACATTCTGGTGGCTGGACAACATTATTTTGCATGTGACCTTCAGAAATGCAAATACAGGTATGTCAATAAACTCATAAAAATCTCAAAACAGCGAGATTTTGATTCTAGTCTATTTAAATTGTGTGCCTGCAATAGATTGTGTGGTATTTTTATTATGTAGAAAAGGGTGTTTCATTTTTCACATGGGGTTGTAGTGGCTCCAAATAATAGTTCAGTCTGGCGGTTGCGAATTTAGGACCTTGCGGTGGCTCTGCTATAACAGCCCCCCTATGGCCGCACCTCACCCCTTGCGGCCACCCTCGTGCTGCACGGCTCATTGTTCTGAAGCAGAGAGCTAGACAAGGGATGGAGAAAACACCGGGTGGGACCTGAGCATCCGACAAACCAGGCGCTCATTTATGCACGGCACCCAGACCATTTGTCGATAGATTTTGTTTTTCCTTCTGGAAAAATAGACTAGTTGATCTTTGGAAGTTGTTTCTTTTCACAGACAAAATTGGGAACTGGAGATAAATTCCTCGAAAAATCTATGGAATTATTAGTCTTAGTTTCTCGTTTCTTTTGTCATTTTTGAGCTGCCTGGTCGCCAATCTTTTGTCAACCATTAATTCGCCTATTTACCGTGAGTGACAGTGGAAGATGGTTTCCCGGTTATATGCTCAGAAGTACCCCCTGGTGTTGCTCTGCACGCTGGCTGCCCTGTCATGGACTTGGGGCCCGGTAACAGCGGGTAGGAGTTGCTCGGAGACACGACATGTGTACGCAGAGAAGGGCTACAGTACGAACACTGCCCCGCTGACTCAAATCTCCGGTAAGACGGGCTATTCAAGGTAAACTGGTGGTTATTGATTTAAAATAATCATCAAACGTAGGCTATAGGTTATTTTACACAAATGAAGGGTTTGAGAGACTGCTTGGACAATATGCCATGTGATAGAAACGGCTGAATAAAGCGAAATTGAGAATTAACAGGTTTGTCTGTCAGGAAGGCTTATTTATGGGATGAGTAAATTGCTAACACCGGTGTGTAACAAAGAGCCTCGCCCCTAATTAGTATGGCTGTTTTTGACTGATCTGGGAATGACTGAAAGAAAATAATCATTATCAACGTTTTTCTTTGTTTGAAGACTGCTTTTATTATAATTAGTGTTTTGTGCTTGTGACACTTGAGAACTGCTGTTAGTTGTTGCATTGTCATGTAAACATTGTCATGGGGTGTGTGTGAGAGCTCAAGTGAGAGAACAGACAGACAAAGATAGTGAGCTATGGATATTTTAAAGCGGCAATCCGCAGTAGAAACAATAACAAAAGGTTCCCAACCCCCGCCCCTGTTTCCGTAAAAATCTGAGGGAAGGAGCTGGAGAAATGTAATCACTCCCAAATTCATAGACAGAACTATGGATGCAAGGACTGACCAATGATATCTAAATTATAGTTTTAACCATGTTTTGAGGCTGTATAGTCTTTGTTTACATTTTATTTGTTTACAAAAGTTGTAATTTTTTTATATAAAATTACACACACACAAAAGTATGTGGACACCCCTTCTAATTAGTGGATTCAGCTATTTCAGCCACACACATTGCTGACAGGTGTATAAAAATGAGCACACAGCCATGCAATCTCCATAAACGGACATTGGCAGTAGAATGGCCTTACTGAAGAGCTCAGTGACGATCAAAGTGGATATAATTCCAACCAGTAAGTTTGTCACATTTCTGCCCTGCTAGAGCTGCCCCGGTCAACTGTAAGTGCTGTTATTGTGAAGTAGAAACGTCTAGGAGCAACAACGGCTCAGTAGTGAAGTAGTAGGCCACACAAGCTCACAGAACAGGACCGCAGAGTGCTGGATCGCGTAAAAATCGTGAGTCCTTGGTTGCAACACTCTCACCACCGAGTTCCAAACTGCCTCTGCAAGCAACGTCAGCACAATAACTGTTTGCCAGGAGATTCATGAAATGGGTTTCCATGGCCTAGCATCCTAAGCCTAAGATCACCATGCGCAATACCAAGCGTCACCTGGATTGGTGTAAAGCTCGCCGCCATTGGACTCTGGAGCAGTGGAAACACGTTCTCTGGAGTGATGAGTCACGCTTCACCATCTGGCAGTATGACTGACAAATTCGGGATGCCAGGAGAAAATTACCTGACCGAATGCGTAGTGCCAACTGTAAAGTTTGGTGGATGATGAATAATGGTCTGGGGCTGTTTTTCATGGTTCGGGAAAGGCCGCTTAGTTCTAGTGAAGAGAAATCTTAACGCTACAGCATACAATGACATTCTAGACGATTCTGTGCTTCCATCTTTGTGGCAACAGTTTGGGTAAGGCCCTTTGCTGTTTCAGCATGACAATGCCCCCGTGCACAAAGCGAGGTCCATACAGAAATGGTTTGTCGAGATCAGTGTGGAAGAACTTGACAGGCCTGCACAGAGCCCTGACCTCAACCCCATCAAATGCCTTTGGGATGAATTGAAACGCCGACTGCCAGCCGGGCCTAATCGCCCAACATCAGTGCCCGACCTCACTAATGCCCTTGTGGCTGAATGGAAGCAAGTCCCTGCAGCAATGTTCCAACATCTAGTGGAAAGCCTTCCCAGAAGAGTGGGCTGTTATAGCAGCAAAGGGGGACCAACTCCATATTAATGCCCATGATTTTGGAATTAGATGTTAGACCAGCCGGTGTCCACATACTTTTGTTCATGTAGTGTATTTTTGGTTCTGATGGGGTATGACAGTTGAACAAAGCTCATGAGGCATTTCTATGTTATATTCTTCAAGAATCAATGGGTATATATAATTAATTTATAAGTTCAAAAATGTATGTAGCAATTGCTGATTGCCTATTTTTTAAAGTGTCATTTGGGTTGCAAATGTTGATTTTGTTGTACTGCTTTGCACGTATGAGGGTTTGTTTGACTGTAGGCTATATGTGATTGCTGAATGTGGGAACTGCAATATTGATTGTGTGTCTGGTTATCTCTGTCTGGGTCTTGGCTCTTCTTGTCCCGTGGGCCAGGGGAGCAGATGGCCGAGAGAAGGAGGGATGATGAGAGGGAGAGTAGAATTGGAGGAATGAGAGAGGGCTGGTAATGAGCGACAGAGAAGAAATCAAAGCTAGAGCCAAAAATAAAAGGTTGGAGTTTGGATCCTCCCTCCAAGTTTTTCGGAGGAAAAAGAATCAGGTGTCAGTATCATGAAGTAATATTATGTTTGCCTCAATAAGATGTTTTTTCCACCCACGTTGAGACATTGGAGATCGCCAACTTGTTACTGGTAGTTAATGTTTGCATATCATTACCGCCGGTCATGTTAAGTCCAACCTGGGTATTTTTTAACAAAGACATGGGATACGTCCCAAATGGCTCCCTATTCCATATCTAGTGCACTACTTTAAACTATTTCCCTATGTGTCCTGGTCGAAAGTAGTGCACTATATAGGGAATAGTGTGCCATTTGGGATGCTGACCTGGATTGTGTTTTAATAATTCATGTTTATAAATGCCCATTTTCAATTACTACCTTATGTTTAATAAGGCTCTATTAATGACAGATGGATTAAGAAGAAGGATATCTGCCTGATCAGAAGAACCACTGCCACATTGGTATTGGTGGGTGTTCTAAACTGATAAGACGTTCAATGAATGAACACAGTAGGCCTACTTTGTGAGCTATTATATTGAAAGCATTTGAAAAATAATGGTAGCATGACATAATGAAGGGTAATTGACATTTTCCAATAAAGGTAGAATGATCAGTTGTTGATAATGCGTTATTTCTCATATGATACATTGTAGGGCTGGGGGATACTTGTTAGTATCGTGGCAAGGAAACAAAACACAAAGTGGACTTAACTTCTTTAGGAAAACAGCCCTAATGTTGGAAACAAAAACAAACATGTTGTCATCCACATTTATTTACTTTCCAAGATATAGCACACTATTTTACATGGAGCAGGTTTTTAAAGGACCAAAGAGTTTGGTCTTCTTCGTTTAAAGAAAAAAAAATCCATGTAAAAAAATATTGCTACACTGTTATCATCAAAGCCCTAATACATTGCTCATTTATATGCAGTGGTGGTAAGTAATTTTGTGAAGAAACCTGTTTCTGAGGATGGTCTAGCAGATAACGTGGTCGCATCAAGCACATATGCATCACCGTCAGTGTGGGTGCGAATCAGCCCTTCTTTCTACGTCTCCCCCTCTTTTCATACTATCTCTAAAGGAGGTAAAAATACTGGTTTATTTGAGGTAGCCTAAATGTCTCCCCTAAACCATAACCATAAGTTGACTTCAGTGCTGATGATGTCAAAGCAAGAGCTGCTGTATCCTTTGGTCTTCACCATTAGTGCATCTACCCACACCTCTTGTCTCTGATTGGCTCGTATCTGATCCCGTCTTGTTTTACCGTTGGTTCTGGTGAACACCTCAATATGCCCACACAAGCCTCTAGTCCCAGTCTCTGATTGGCTCATATCTGATCCCGTCTTGTTTTACCGTTGGTTCAGATGAACACCTCAATATGCCCACACACCTCTTGTCCAAGTCTGTGATTGGCTCGCATCTGACCCTGTCTGTTTTTCTATTGGTCCAGGCGAGCATCTGCGTCTGTGTCCCCAGGACTACACCTGTTGCTCCAGTCAGATGGAGGAAACGCTGGCCCACCAGAGTGAGACGGACTTCCTGTCGGCCATCGACGACACCAGCCAGTTCCTTCACACCACTTTCACACAGAGGCACCGCAAGTTTGACGGTGAGCTGGAATGCAAATCCAATCATAATAAGGATGCATAAGGGAACACTGTAAATAATGTGATGTAAAATGACAACAACATTGAGGAGTGGTATGTAAAATGTTCTCTATTGAGAGGGCTATTTATTGCTAGACTAATATCCTATAGTGGGGATAAGCTAGTCATAGCTATCTTATTCTTATTCTAACTGCCAGTGCAACCACTGAATCACAACAACTTGTGCTTTTGACCGTCTCATTCCTTCCTCTCTTCTCTCAAGAGTTCTTCAGGGAGCTCATAGACTTGTCTGAAAAGTCCATGAATCAGATGTTTACTAAGACCTACGGGCGCCTCTTCACCCAGAACGCCAATGTCTTCCAGGAGCTGTTTGTGGAGCTCCGTCGATACTACTCAGGTTAGTGGGGACAGCCTTCTCTCTCTCTCCTCTCTTGTTGGACTTTGCATTTGTGTACTTGTGTCACTATGGTACATTTCCCTCACCATCTCATCAGTTCGACAATGCTACATCTTTGCCTTGTTTGACAAGACGACAACAAAATGTCTGAACAAGTAGAAACAGACTGACCTAACCTAGGGACATTTTCATGAGGCACCAAACTGACTGAAACAGGGAATGAGTACTTGGACTTATCCAACAAGAAATGCAAATTTATTTTGCTAAATGCTTTCCCTCTTTTGTCTACAGGGGGCAGTGTGAGCCTGACGGAGGTGCTGTCAGAGTTCTGGTCCAGACTGGTAGAGCGGGTCTTCTCTCTGGTCAACCCCCAGTACCAGTTCAGTGACGAGTACCTGGAGTGTGTCAACAAACATGCAGAGCAGCTGCAGCCCTTTGGGGACCTGCCCCGGAAACTAGGCTTACAGGTCAGGCAGACTTGGTTGGTATATCAACTGAAAACTAACATCATTCATATTGAATCATATTAAAGGCATAGTTTACCAATATGTCATTTTGGAATTTGGGTTAACAAAACCAAAGCATAGACTGGTATTACCTTGACCATAGACTGCTTACAGGGTAAGAAAACCAATATGTTATTTTGTAATTTGATTGAATTATCCCTCTAAGTTGGTCTGATTTGTAATGTTTGTCACCATAATTAACAAAAGAAGCCGGTGTGATAAGTAATTCAAATCACCACTGAAACTCAACGATAACGTTACAGTAACACATAGGCGATCGTATTAGAGAGAACTATTTGAAAACAATTAACTGAGTGCATTGATATACAGTAGAGTAGATTTGTGTCAGAAGTTATTAGCTGATCTCTCTTTCATGCAGGTGTCCAGGGCATTCATTGCAGCCAGAGCACTGGTTCAAGGCTTGGCCACAGGCCGTGACATTGTCAACAAGGCAGCAAAGGTACACTGTGTGTATGTGGCCGTGCACTTATATTAAGAAGAATAATCTGTCTTCTGTTGGTCTGCTTTTAGTGGTTCCGTTGATCTCCCTAACATCCTACACCTTCTGCTCTTCGTCTCCTCCTCCAGTTGAGTGCTGGTGCAGGGTGTGTGCGTGCCCTGATGCGTCAGTGGTACTGCCCATTGTGTCGAGGCATGCCCTCCCTGCGCCCCTGCCATGCCCTCTGCCTCAACGTGATGAAGGGCTGCCTGGCCAATACAGCCGATCTGGACACTGAGTGGAACAATTTCATTGGTGATTGGAGGCAGGCATTAGGGAGGGTTTGGGTGGCTTTTGTTGGGCTGATTCGGTAGAGTGGGATGTTAAACATGATGCATGTAGAAATGTACTGTATAGAACCTACTCACATTTCTATTCTACAGAATAAATGAGTCATGTCTATTCTATACATTGCATTTCTATCTAAAGTTTTGAAAATGGCACCCATCATAAAAACAAAATGTATATCTTATTATATCTCTTCCCTTTCCTACCTTCATCCTTCTGTTTTCACACTTTTATTCAATGTTCCATCTTTCATCTCTCTCACTCTACTCTGTCAGATGCTCTGTATCAAGTATCTGAGAAGCTGGAGGGGCCCTTTAACATGGAGCTGGCTGCAGACTCCATCTCTGTTAAAGTGTCCGAGGCCATCATGCACATGCAGGAGAACAGCATCGCCACCTCCACTAAGGCAGGGATGGAGGGAGGAGGAGGGGATGAAGGGATATTAAAAGAATGTGCTATACATCCACAGTGCAATAGAATATAGATCATAGAATGTACATAGAATATAGATAATAGAATGGCTGATACGATGCACATCGGCTGTCATCCTAGGTTGAAACAAGACTTAATGTTTAACAGTTGTATTACTGCCCATGGAATACCATTTTGGGTCCAAAACCCCTTTTGTTTTGCTTGATCAAATTGTGTAAGCACCTGTAAAAACTGCATAGTGCAATTTCACTAGTTATCATATTATTCTTCATATATTGTTCTTAATTTAAGTATCCACTGTCTACCATTATTAACGCATGTGATAATGTTGGGATGCTATTTTTTCTTAAATCCATGTTTCACCCTTATTGTTGCAGAGATGCATCGATATTGATGTATAGCTTTATCTCTGTGGTTTGGCTCTAGGTGTTCCAGGGCTGTGGGAGTCCCAGACTGGCCCCGGGCCGTTCTCGGCGCTCCCCCAAGGAGTCAGGGGGCAACAGGAGACCCTTCCGTACGTTCAGCCCTGAGGAGAAGCCCACCACTGCTACAGGCACCAACCTGGACCGACTGGTAGGAGATGAGGGAAGATCAGGAGAGGAGGAAAAAGGAGAGTGAGGTGTGAGAGGAAAGAGAAGGGGGGAGGAAAGAGGAGAGGGGGGGGAGAGGAAAATATGAGTTCTTACCTGCAATTAATATTCAAGACAATTATTTTTGTAGTTTATGCCCATGTTAGCTCTCTCTGTCCATATGTTCAACAACAGCCATACCAACAGCCATTTATATACAGTACATTCTAGTTTGTTTGATGACGAGGACGTGGCTAAAATGAGCTTCCCACCTCCATATGTTCAACAGCTATATAAGGGTTTACTTTACAGCCTGCATCAACCAGTTTCCGTCCGCCTGCCTCCAGGTGTCAGAGCTGAAGGAGCGACTGCGGCCCATGCGGGGCTTCTGGGTGTCCCTCCCACACACCATCTGCAACGACAAGAACGTGGCCGCCGACGTCACCAACGAGGACCGCTGCTGGAATGGACAGACCAGGGGGAGGTGGGTGTGAGGGTGGAATGGACAGACCAGGGGGAGGTGGGTGTGAGGGTGGAATGGACAGACCAGGGGGAGGTGGGTGTGAGGGTGGAATGGACAGACCAGGGGGAGGAGGGTGTGAGGGTGGAATGGACAGACTAGGGGAGGTGGGTGTGAGGGTGGAATGGACAGACCAGGGGGAGGTGGGTGTGAGGGTGGAATGGACAGACCAGGGGAGGTGGGTGTGAGGGTGGAATGGACAGACCAGGGGGAGGTGGGTGTGAGGGTGGAATGGACAGACCAGGGGAGGTGGGTGTGAGGGTGGAATGGACAGACCCGGGGGAGGTGGGGGTGGAATGGACAGACCCGGGGGAGGTGGGGGTGGAATGGACAGACCAGGGGGAGGTGGGTTTGAGGGTGGAATGGACAGACCAGGGGGAGGTGGGTTTGGGGGTGGAATGGACAGACCAGGGGAGGTGGGGGTGGAATGGACAGACCAGGGGGAGGTGGGTTTGAGGGTGGAATGGACAGACCAGGGGAGGTGGGTGTGAGGGTGGAATGGACAGACCAGGGGGAGGTGGGTGTTTGATAAGCGACAGATGTAAAGGTCGAGGAGGATGTAAGTCCAAGGGAGAGAGAAGATGGGGATTTGTATATGCGAGCGGGTAACTAAGAATGTATCATACTGATATTTAGTGTTTTTGTTATCATATTGATATTAGTTTCAGTACTGTTGCTATGTCATTTTGATGTGTGTGTGTGTGTGTGTGTGTGTGTGTGTGTGTGTGTGTGTGTATCAGGTACCTCCCTGACGTGACAGGCGATGGGCTGATGAGTCAGATCAATAACCCAGAGGTAGAGGTGGACATGGCCAGGCCAGACGTGAGGACCAGACAGCTCATCATGGAGCTCAGAGTAGCCACCAACAGACTGAAACATGCACAGGCTGGACAGGACACTGACTTCATGGACAGTAAGTCCCCCACCACCCACCCAACAGAAATATTATGACTGGTTCGTCATCCCCTTTCTAATCCTATTTCTACTGTCCCCCCAACATTTGCACTCTTTAACTGCCCTTTGTCTGCCTGTCTGATATCATGTCTCTCCCTGAAGGTGAGGTCGAAGAGGGCAGTGGATCAGGCGGCGGAGGGGAGAGGTACAGTGATGATTGGCCTGGCTACAGGCCCTACTCCCCTCCCTACAGTAAGCCCCCACTTAACCCCCAGACACCCATCAAGCCCCCTCGGGTCAGAGACCGAACCGGATCAAAGTGGAACAGGAGCAAGGGACAGTCCATCTCAGCTGTCAGCCGGCCAGCCTTCTTCTCACTGGCGGTTTTGTTTTGGTTATCAGTTATGGTCACTGTCGCCCCCTTTTGGAGATAACCAGTTACTACAGCCTGAAGCTCAGGGTTGTGTTCATTATGGCAGCTAATGAAAAAACTTTTTGAAACACAAAATGAAAATAAGCATTTCTTAATGGATAAATCCAGGCAATCACACCTTGTTTCAGGCAGTTTCTTCTGTTTGATGCCTATTGAATACGACCCAGCTAAGGTTGGGTTGAGGAGGGATGTAGTGTGCCTATTTAATCATCAGCACAATGACAGTAAATACGTTTGCTTATTCTAGATGAGAAAGAGAGGAGTTGAATCTAAAATGTGCATGAATCCAGCACAAAATAATCTCCTTGTGGAAAATGTATTCAAACACAAGGGAAATTACATTTCCTATGATTGGCTATCCCAATGGTTCCCAAACTGTGGGGTGCAAGTTGCAGATCAACTAACCCAGGGCTGCCCAACCCTCTTCCTGGAGATCTATTGTCCTGTAGGTTTCCAGTCCAACCCTAATTTTGAGTATCTGATTAAGCAAGTTAAGGTCTTGTTGAGCAGCTAATTAGTAGAATCAGGTGTGTTAAATTAGGGTTGGACTGAAAACCCACAGGAGGGTAGATCTCAAGGAAGAGGTTTGAGCAGCCCTGAACTAACCCATGTCAGCTAATGATTTTTTAGCCCATTGAATTTGTCGTAATGTTTGAGTCCCTCAGGTATTACATGAACAAAATGTGTAGAATTGCAGGTAATTAGCTTTAAAACTGCAACATTTTCTCTCCAACCTGTGGAACAATGTGTAGAATAACAGGAAATTAGCTTTAAAATAGCAAAAATGTTCTTTGCCAACTAGAGGGGTGTGAACTGTTTGTGTCATGGACAGTGCTTGTGCCCATAGAAATAGACACAAGCACTATCCACTCAGCAATAAAATTACAAATAAATGTTAAAGCCTCCACATACTTTAGTCAGATGAGGAAGGTATAACTTGTAGTGAAAGAAAAGATAAACGGTAAGGTCAGGGTCTTATTAGGAATGTGCTTCGAGCATGCCACCATTTTGTGGAGCCTGCTCTGAAGTGATTTCTAATTTATTCAGTTTATTTGTATTTTTGTATTTATTGATATAAGTGTTGTTTTATGTTGATGCAGGAATTGATTGGAAGTGTTAGGGGCAGTATTTCCCCAAATCCTGGTCCTGGAGGTCCCCTATGTCTGCTGGTTTCTATGGAATGTGCATCTCAGATGACAACCTCCTTGTAAACATTGGCATGTTGTGAAGTTAATGTCCATTTCATTGTTCATCAATTGCCACTTCATTGTGGAATCGGTTGCTTATCACAAGCTTAGGTCTCCTTCAAAACAGACAAACTGATGTGTAAATAACACTAAAAGCAAGTCAATGTTTTTTTATTTTTTATGGGAGCAGTGCATTAAGGAGAGGATTATGTTGCACTGTCTGTCAGAAAGCTTACAATAACATGTCCTTGAAACAATTGAAAAAGTAGAATAGCATTTTTACTGAATAATTTCTCCTCACCACACCGCTGGACAAGCATTTCATGCGTCTTTGTTTGAAGGTGGGATATTAACCAGGGATATTTGAGAACCACTGGACTAGCCTTCGTCCAAATTTTCCCTTGAGGTCTTCTGTGGAGAGATCTGAGACTCATGATCGGTTGGAGCAGCGTGTGTGTGTGGTTTTGTATTGTTTGAGTAAGGCTTAGGTAAAAAAAAAAAAAAGGAATGGGGTGTGGACAGATGTTACAAAATGGTGCTCTTAGTCTTTAAACTTTTGTATGAACTTTTCTAAAAATCAACAAAATCCCAATGGCCGCTTGGTTGAATGAGCTCTGAGTGTTAAAGAAATGTGTGACTGATGAAAGTGTATAATAGAGGTGTGGTGAGTGTCTTAACCCTAAAGAAAAGCCACTTTAAATGTACCTCAGACAATTCTTTCCTAAATGTGTCATTTACTAACACAACAGCGAGGGTTGAGAGAAAGTGAATGTTTCACTGGGAACGTCAATAAAACTGATTTGACACAAGACTGGTTAAAGATGAGAAAGAGTAGCCAACGACAAAGCATAGAGCAAACACTTACAGCAAGTATTAAATCATAACGTAATAGAAAAAGCTCTACAAAGTAGAGACAGATCGACTTGATTCAAGAGACGAGAGGTTGAAAAGGAAATGAAAGTGTGTAAGAAGAGAAGTGTAATAGAAAAATAAAGATGGTTAATAGAATAACAATGTAAAGGGAACATTCAAGCACACTTTTCTTTTTTTTTCTTGTTTTAATGACAAATTGCAGGATCCCTTGTTTGATGGGATTGTATGTTTCCTAAGGTTCTTAACCTTGTATGTTAGGATAGTAAATCTGTGTGGGAGTGGTTATGTACGCCAGGTCTAAATATGGATTTTGACTGTTTATTAATGAAGCATCATTATTAAAATAAACAATGATAGATGCTTTTGACTATCAAAGTGCACAATTCAAATTAATGAGTGGTCACTGGATGGCGATTTGTTTTTATTCAAAAAACATTTGGTTTCTAGTCTGTTAATGGAACCACTATGACCTCATATCAACACTCCCATATAAGATACCACATTCCATTACTGTAAAAGGATAGTCAGTACAACTTTAAGATGTAACAATTTTGGGAAATAGATTACTCCGTTTCATTAAACTGTCAAGAAAATGTTGTGCCTGTAAAATTCATTTTTACTGTTTTCAGAATTCAAGTCTCTTCTGGTAACTATTATTGCTACCAGTGGATCTAATGTTCAAGCTCACATTTGTATTAATATCCACATGGCAGTCAGACAGATTCACAGGTACAGTATGACATCAATACAACCATTAAAACACAAGTTAAAAAAGGGAAAACCATGAAATTATGTATATTTGGGGGGTGGAGGGGTGCTCTTCAAAAGAGTTGCTAAGCTTGTAAACATTGGTGTGCATACTGTTGTGGAAAAATATTGAGTCAAATATTTGCACAGATACCGGAACTTGTAGATTCAGTTAGACTTTATTACAGAGTAACAGAGCCGAGCAATTCCATGGAACAGCTGAGTTCTCTTATCACAGAGCCCTGCCTTTATAGTATTCCATCTTTGCATAACGTATATAAATCCCCTCACTCTATATGAAATAGCTTCCCTTGACCTTTCTCCAACATTATCTTTCCATCTCAAGCTCGAGACCCTGGGTCTCGACCCCGCCCTGTGCAACTGGGTACTGCACTTCCTGACGGGCCGCCCCCAGGTGGTGAGGGTAGGCAACAACATTTCCACCCCGCTGATCCTCAACACGGGCCCCACAAGGGTGCGTTCTGAGCCCTCTCCTGTACTCCCTGTTCACCCACAACTGCGTGGCCACGCACGCCTCCAACTCAATCATCAAGTTTGCGGACGACACAACAGTGGTAGGCTTGATTACCAACAACGACGAGACGGCCTACAGGGAGGAGGTGAGGGCCCTCGGAGTGTGGTGTCAGGAAAATAACCTCACACTCAACATCAACAAAACCAAGGATATGATTGTGGACTTCAGGAAACAGCAGAGGGAACACCCCCCTTTCCACATTGATGGAACAGTAGTGGAGAGGGTAGTAAGTTTTAAGTTCCTCGGCGTACACATCACAGACAAACTGAATTGGTCCACCCACACAGACAGCATCGTGAAGAAGGCGCAGCAGCGCCTCTTCAACCTCAGGAGGCTGAAGAAATTCGGCTTGTCACCAAAAGCACTCACAAACTTCTACAGATGCACAATCGAGAGCATCCTGTCGGGCTGTATCACCGCCTGGTACGGCAACTGCTCCGCCCACAACCTTAAGGCTCTCCAGAGGGTAGTGAGGTCTGCACAACGCATCACCGGGGGCAAACTACCTGCCCTCCAGGACACCTACACCACCCGATGTCACAGGAAGGCCATAAAGATCAAGGACAACAACCACCCGAGCCACTGCCTGTTCACCCCGCTATCATCCAGAAGGCGAGGTCAGTACAGGTGCATCAAAGCTGGGACCGAGAGACTGAAAAACAGCTTCTATCTCAAGGCCATCAGACTGTTAAACAGCCACCACTCACATTGAGTGGCTGCTGCCAACACACTGACTCAACTCCAGCCACTGGGAATTGATGGGAAATTATGTAAAATATATCACTAGCCACTTTAAACAATGCTACCTAATATAATGTTTACATACCCTACATTATTCATCTCATATGTATATGTATATACTGTACTCTATATCATCTACTGCATCTTTATGTAATACATGTATCACTAGCCACTTTAACTATGCCACTTTGTTTCCATACTCATCTCATATGTATATACTGCACTCAATACCATCTACTGTATCTTGCCTATGCCGCTCTGTAGCATCACTCATTCATATATCTTTATGTACCTATTCTTTATCCCCTTACACTTGTGTCTATAAGGTAGTAGTTTTGGAATTGTTAGCTAGATTACTTGTTGGTTATTACTGCATTGTCGGAACTAGAAGCACAAGCATTTCGCTACACTCGCATTAACATCTGCTAACCATGTGTATGTGACAAATAAAATTTGATTTGATTTGATACCTGCTTGTTAACGCCCACATCTGACAGCTGTATAGGTTATAATGGTAGCAGGCCCTGGTCATATATGTTCCGTTCCTTATATAGCCATTCTTTCTCAGCTCTTCAAAGTGGACAGCCTAGATGCTGCTAATAATGGAAATGTAATCATAGTCATGAGTTTAGCCCCCACAGTACACAATCTTAAAATGAGCTTTTCACCATTTTGTTCAATCAATTGTATTGAAGTGTATAAAAGTTCCTGTGCCTATGCAGTTGGAACCAAAGAGGAGTCTCTAATGGGGTGACTTTTCCTCTGTGTTCTTATCTTTATTTAACTAGGCAAGTCAGTTAAGAACAAATTCTTATTTTCAATGACGACATAGGAACAGTGGGTTGCCTGTTCAGAACAACAGATTTGTACCTTGTCAGCTCAGGGATTTGAACTTCCCACCTTCCAGTTACTAGTCCAACACTCTAACCACCAGGCTACCCTGCCACCCCATAAATAGCATAAATAAAGGCATATGTCATCGTATGACAATGTGGTACATCTTAGTCACAGGGTACTTGATGCATCTGCACTACAACAGGATAAAATAGACAACTTTATTTGTAGCTGGGGTAAACACAAACCAAAAGATCAGACATTTCAATATTCAGCTTCCACCAGAGGCTGGTGGGAGGAGCTATAGCAGGATGGGCTCATTGTAATGGAATAATGGCATGGACTCAATTGAACGGAGTCAAACGTGTTTTCCATGTTTGAAGCGTTTGTGCTCCATTAATACATTCAAGGAGTCAGTCCTATAGCTCCTCCCACCAACCTCCTCTGGCTTCCACAGTATGTATTCCACATTGTGTTACCATCCACAGCAGAAAGCCGAATAGAGCCAGCAGGAGCAGTCCTACCATTACTGAGAGGAATATGACCCTGTCAGCCTCACCTGCAAACACACCATCAAGCCATCAAACTGAAGTTACTTTACAGTATTTAGTTGAGACAGCAAACGCCATCAAACTGAAGGAATACAGGAAAAATCACATCCATTACTTGGCGGAGCTAAAGTTCCTAGATGTGCGTTGTACCAATGATGATGTGCAGAGGGTCCCTGGTTCAAGCCTGGGTAGGGGTGAGGAGAGGGATGGAAGCAACACTGTTACACCAGTAAGACTTCTCCTTCCGCAGACACTGGGTTAGTGTGAACACATGGCCACTTGCATAGGGTCCTGATTCCCACAGAGACTTTCTCTGCTCAAGTCAAAGCCCAGAACACTTCTTCGATGGGGTTTAATGACGGTTGGCATCCAATGTTAATGGTGCATTACCACTACCAGCTGGTTGGGGTATTCAATAAGAAACTTCAAAAACATTCCAGGAAAGGGGGAAAATGACATCATAAAACATCAACTTAATTTTTTATTTTTTTAATAACTGGTAATCACGAAGACCCAAAAATGTTCAGCAGCATACACAATGATTCCAATTTTCTTCGACTTCTCTGACTGTGCGGTACAGTTTATGGCCATTGCAATAAATAATAGGAAGTCCACCTTTTTAACATGTAGCATTTTACTATCCCTCCGTTGATAAGAAACTTTCACTGGCCGTGGTGGCTCTACTACCATTGCTTCTTCGCCGCCACTCGATCCTTCCAATTTTCTCACCACCTCTGGATAGGAGACACGCTAAACACTCTTCACCCTTGCCACCTCATTGTCTTTCACCAGGGCACTCAAGCGCATGTTCACCTCCACATTTGCAGCATTTCCCTTCGTCTGGCATACAATATTCTTCCCTTCTGCACACACTTGACACAAAGGCTTAACAGGGTATCTCATGAATCATAACTTTATATGAGAAGGAGAGACTCTAAATCAAAGAACAGTAGCATGGATGACGTGAACTTCTTTTCTCCGTCCACCATACAAGTCAATCGACTTGCACAAACCACTCCATCGATGTCTTCAATTACAGTTGAAGTTGGAAGTTTACTTGCACTTAGGTTGGAGTCATTAAAACGGTCATTAAACCACGCCACAATATTCTTATTAAATAACTATAGTTTTGGCAAGTCAGTTAGGTCATCTACTTTGTGCATGACACAAGTAATGTTTACAGACAGATTATTTAACTTAACTGTATCACAATTCCAGTGGGTCAGAAGTTTACATACACTAAGTTGACTGTGCCTTTAAACAGCTTATAAAATTCCAGAAAAGTATGTAATGGCTTTAGAAGCTTCTGATAGGCTAATTGACATAATTTGAGTCAATTGGAGGTGTACCTGTGGATGTATTTCAAGGCCTACCTTCAAACTCAGTGCCTCTTTGCTTGACATCATGGGAAAATCAAAAGAAATCAGCCAAGACCTCAGAAAAAAATTGTACACCTCCACAAGTCTGGTTCATCCTTGGGAGCAATTTCCAAGTGCCCGAAAGTACCACGATCATCTGTACAAACAATAGTACGCAAGTATAAATACCATGGGACCACGCTGCCGTCATTCCGCTCAGGAAGGAGACACGTTCTGTCTCCTAAAGATGAACGTACTTTGGTGTGAAAAGTGCAAATCAATCCCAGAACAACAGCAAAGGTACTTGTGAAGATGTTGGAGAAAACATGTAGAAAAGTATCTATATCCACAGTAAAACGAGTCCTACATCGACATAACCTAAAAGGCCACTCAGCAAGGAAGAAGCCACTGCTCCAAAACCACCATAAAAAAAGCCAGACTACGGTTTGCAACTGCACATGGGGACAACTATTGTACTTTTTGGAGAAATGTCCTCTGGTCTGATGAAATAATAATAGAACTGTTTGGCCATAATGACCATTGTTATGTTTGGAGGAAAAAGGGGGAGGCTTGCAAGCCGAAGTACACCATCCCAACCGTGAAGCACAGGGGTGGCAGCATCATGTTGTGGGGGTGCTTTGCTGCAGGAGGGACTGGTGCATTTCACAAAATAGATGGCATCATGAGAATAGAAAATTCTGTGGATATATTGAAGCAACATCTCAAGACATCAGTCAGGAAGTTAAATCTTGGTCGCAAATGGGTCTTCCAAATGGACAATGACCCCAAGCATATTTCCAAAGTTGTGACAAAATGGCTTAAGGACAACAAAGTCAAGGTATTGGAGTGGCCATCACAAAGCCCTGACCTCAATCCTATAGAAGATTTGTGGGCAGAACTGAAAAAGCGTGTGCGAGCAAGGAGGCCTACAAACCTGACTCAGTTACACCAGCTCTGTCAGGAGGAATGGGCCAAAATTCACCCAACTTATTGTGGGAAGCTTGTGGAAGTCTACACGAAACATTTGAGCCAAGTTAAACCATTTAAAGGCAATCCTACCAAATACTAATTACCTTCTGGGAATGTGATGAAAGAAATAAAAGCTGAAATAAATCATTCTTTCTACTATTATTATTTCACATTCTTAAAATAAAGTGGTGATCCTAACTGACCTAAAACAGGGATTTTTTTACTAGGATTAAATGTCAGGAATTGTGAAAAACTGAGTTTAAATGTATTTGGCGAAGGTGTATGTAAACTTCCGACTTCAACTGGACCTACCCTCATCACCTGGGGGCGGCCCATCAGGAAGTCCAGGATCCAGTTGGAGGGAGGTGTTTAGCCCCAGGATCCTTAGCTTAGCGATGAGCTTTGAGGGTACTATGGTGTTGAATGCTGAGCTGTAGTCAATGAATAGCATTCTCACATAAATGTTCCTTTTGTCCAGGTGGAAAAGGGCAGTGTGGAGTGCAAAAGAGATTGCATCATCTGTGGATCTGTTTGGGCGGTATGCAAATTGGAGTGGGTCTAGGGTTTCTGGGATAATGGTGTTGATGTGAGCCAAACACACCAAGAATGGTCCAAACACACCAAGACAGTCATGAAGAGTCTATTCCCCCTCAGGAAACTAATGTTCTGGATAACATGGAAACACCCTAACCAGTTCTAACCAGTTGTGTCTGGAAGTACCTAGCAAGCTAGCCAACTTTAGCTAGTTAGCTTGGGTGCGCTCCTATCAACCCTACTCCTCAGCCAGAGAGTCAGTGAGCGCTCTGAACTCTCAGAGAGCGATCCGCTCTGAATTTAAGAAAGGACAATCTGACAACACTCTGAATTTACGAATGCACAGAGCGCACTCTGAGTGCACTCTCGCACTCCTGATTGAATTTACGAACACACCTCCAGTCATATTATTTTTCCTTAGTTGCGAAAGGACTGGTCGTCCTTTCTACATAAAATGCTTGCTATAGAGTCTGGATAACATTATTGTAACTTGATAGCTATAGCTAGCCAACTTCAGCTAATTTAGTCATGTCAAACTTGAACCTGGAATGACTGCAGAAATACACATGAAAATTAAGCAACCGCTTTATGTGGGAGCGCCACACACAAAGCCCACTGAAATCTATATGTAAACAATGGGATTTCCTCTGGTTGAATATACTGTTTGGCTCAAACATTTTAACAATATTTTATGGTATGCATGTGACTTTCTAACTTTATGAAACCAAATTGTGAGACATCTTGTTAGCAATTCTCTATACAGTATTTCAAGCTGTTCTTTGGTTAATAATAAAACATTTAAAAAGTATTAGGAGATTTGGTGAAAAATCTATATCAAACAAACTTAAACCTAATCTGAAATTTTATTTCAGTTCGTGGTAGAAAACAAGAGAGTTCAAAGGTTATGGTTACACTTCTGTTCTTTTATTTGGAAATTAGCTTCATTTGTTTACTGTCTAGTTAAGCATTACTGTAATATGGGACTATGGCCTATAAATGAAGCAAGCCTTGACATAAATATCCAACAATCATGTATGCCCCCTTCAAAGACTAAAATTGACTGAAATTTAATCAAACCCTGAGACGTATTTTGGTCATTCTTTCAGATAATTAATTGTTTCCAGATCAATGGACACTAATCAATTTATACAACTAGGAAGATTGGTCCAAAATCCCCAGTAATGTGTTGTCATCATAGTGAAAAACAAAACAGGATACAGTAATTCAGGTGTCAAATTAGGCATATTATTATTTATTTCAGAGAACCAGTTCATAGCAATCTACTAAATTAGACAATAAGTATATCGTCGCCATAGTGCACTGGCCATTCTCGTTCACAAGCAATGACAACTTTCCTGGTGGACGAAGAACCCTCATATTCACATCGGGGATGAGTGTGTTGACATAGCGTTTTCTTTTTACACTTGTGCTTACATATGACTACAGGGAAGCGATTATTGCTTTCAAACAGACTGTTGCCCATAGGTGTGCCACCCCCAGTACAAATGGCCCTGACCTGATTTGAATTGGCTTTAATGAATGTGTTTTTTACTTTGCAATTTGCGCTATCAGGCTCAGTCAACTCCAAGTAGCCCATCACACCCTGACACTTCTGTATTGTCATATCCCCCTTGACGTGCTGTCGGAGGAAGTGTGTATAACGACGGCTGATGTCGGCCGGTTGACTGTGTACCATCACTGTGGCACACATCAACACCAGGAACAGGAAAGCCCTCTGGAACCCCATGGCATCAACTAAATGGAGAAACAGGAGGGGTAAGTTAGACTATTACAAGTTTATTACTATTACTATTAATTACTGTACCAGTGTAGACCATAAGCCAGGGGTCCCCAATTACATTCAGCCATGGTCCGATTTTTCAGATGGTCAGGGGGCTGGAAAATAAATAATTTGTTCCCTGCAAATTGACAGCAATAATCCCAAACAGATATAGTACAGTATTTTGATAAGAACAGAATAATTTCAGACCTTGATTACATTGTCATACGATGACATATAGGCAGGGTAGCCTAGTGGTTAGATTGTTGGACTAGTAACTGGAAGGTTGCAAGTTCCAACCCCTGAGTGGACAAGGTACACATCTGTCGTTCTGCCCCTGAACAGGCAGTTAACCCACTGTTCCTAGGCTGTCATTGAAAATAAGAATTTGTTCTTAACTGACTTGCCTAGTTAAATAAAGGTAAAACCTTTTTATTTATTTTTAATGCGTGGGAATAATTATGAACAGGTGTCATATATTTAAATTACTTTTAGATGATTTCCTGGTGATTTTACAGTATTTTATGTCAAACAAGGAAAAATAAATTGTCAACGCTTGTCAAATATTTGATGAAGTGAGATAGAGTAAGTAGAGTCATCATACTCCAAAGCCATTTTGTATAAATTATGCAAATATAAATTCTATTATATAATTGGAATAATGTTTCTTTTTTTAAATGGCTAGATTTTACTTGAGAGAGAAAGCACTTACCTCTGGCAACTGGGTTCAATGGCCTTCAGTGTGACTGATAAGGTGTTTTTTGTCCTCAGATATCTACAGATACAATACAGCGTTAACCAGAGACAACACTCTTCAGATTCAGAGTTATTATTTTATGTTCTAGTACTGTAATGCTGAGGTAATTACATCTTACCTGTTTGAGTGTGTCCACTGTGAAGTGAGTAACTCTAACCTGAATCACGACTTATATATATATATACACTTTCATGAACTTTGATTTGGGAGCCCCTGCACCCGTGTTGCAACATTGTAGGGGAGAAAGGGGTTTAAATTAGCTAACTATTAACTGAACTTTTTCCCAAATAGCTTGAGAGCTTTGTATACCTTGTTATGTTTCTGTTGTATTGTTTGGTTGCTTTTTGTCTGTCTGCCTGCTAAGGGTTGGTTGTCATATGTTTCCTTGTCCTGTTGTATTCTGTGCTGCTCTGCATGTGCTCATTGTCTGTCTGTATTGTCATTTTAATTCATGTTAATAATCTGCCCAATAATCTGAATTCTGTCGCTGTACATTTCAAAAGTGCTGAACAAATAGTTACATTGACTACGTTCGTCCTAGTTCGCTCATTAATGTCTTAAGCGAAATTAAGGATTGCTTCTTACCCGCTTGTCTTGCCCTTATGTCGTAGTTTGTCAGTACAGAGGCTTGCGAAAGTATTCACCCCCTTGGCATTTTTCCTATTTTGTTACCTTACAACCTGGAATTAAAATGTATTTTTGGGGGGTTTGTATCATTTGATTTACACAACATGCCTACAACTTTGAAGATGCTAAATATTTTTTTTTTGTGAAACAAACAAGAGATAACACAAAAAACAGAAAACTTGAGCGTCCATAACTATTCACCCCCCCAAAGTCAATACTTTGTAGAGCCACCTATGCAGCAATTACAGCTGCAAGTCTCTTGGGGTATGTCTCTATAAGCTTGGCACATCTAGCCACTGGGATTTTTGGAGATTCTTCAAGGCAGAACTGCTCCAGCTCCTTCAAGTTGGATGGGTTCCGCTTGTGTACAGCAATCTTTAAGTCATACCACAGATTCTTAATTGGATTGAGGTCTGGGCTTTGACTAGGCCATTCCAAGGCATTTAAATGTTTCCCCTTAAACCACTCGAGTGTTGCTTTAGCAGTATGCTTAGGGTCATTGTCCTGCTGGGAAGTGAACCTCCGTCCCAGGCTCAAATCTCTGGAAGATTGAAACAGGTTTCCCTCAAGAATTTCCCTGCATTTAGCACCATCATTCCTTCAATTCTGACCAGTTTCCCAGTCCCTGCCGATGAAAAACATCCCCACAGCAAGATGCTGCCACACCCAAGAGATTCTCGGTGTGATGAGAGGTGTTGGGTTTACGCCAGACATAGCGTTTTCCTTGATGGCCAAAAAGCTCAATTTTAGTCTCATCTGACCAGAGTACCTTCTTCCATATGTTTGGGGAGTCCACATGCCTTTTGGCGAATGCCATATCAGCTTTGTTTTTTTAAAGGCAGTAAATGAGGCTGAATGAACTGTTTTGCTGCCAGACAAGGCTCCGCTGATAGCCAGGTGTAGCAGTGGTATAGTGCAATTAATGTATTGTTTAGTGTAGTCTTGTGTAGTGACTTTACTGGCTTGCATCCCTGTATTTGGCCTTTAAATGAACCTGAAATCAATGTTTTATTCAGATTAATTTATTGTTTATATATTTGATAGCAATGGGATGCAATTC
This sequence comes from Oncorhynchus nerka, assembly GCF_034236695.1. Classification (NCBI taxonomy): domain Eukaryota; kingdom Metazoa; phylum Chordata; class Actinopteri; order Salmoniformes; family Salmonidae; genus Oncorhynchus; species Oncorhynchus nerka. The sequence goes on from NC_088401.1 coordinate 69,776,489, forward strand.
CATCATCCCAGTCACATACATTGGGTTATGTAACTATTTGCATAACATTAATATAACTTGGCCTAGGACTGCTAAGGTTGGCATCACACATGATGTGAGATATATCTTGATTGATTCGGCCAGTTACTTTGCATTACTTTATTAAATGTAGCTTTAAAAGGACTGTACACATTAATCAACATTACTGTAAACATGTTAGTTTTAGCCAGCCAGCTAATTCTCAATTGTAGTTATCCTATGGTTCCGACTTGGTGTACAAGGAGAACACTGTAAGAATGGCCAATGTTCTGAATTCTGTCGCTGTACATTTCAAAAGTGCTGAACAAATAGTTATGTTGACTACGTCCGTCCTAGCTCGCTCATTAATGTCTTAATCGAAATTACAGATTGCCAATTATCCGCTTGTCATCCCCTTATGCCATAGTTTGTACATCTCAATTGTCAGTAGAAACCACACTTGTTTAAGCAAGTCATCCATATCAGCTATGTTTTTTTAAAGGCAGTAAATGAAGCATAATGAACTGTTTCGCTGCCAGACAAGGCTCCGCTGATAGCCAGGTGTAGCAGTGGGTGTTGGGACTGCTGTTGGGACTCTGATGTTGGCACAGCTTTATGTAGGCCCTAACAGTTTGTTATAGTGGAATTTATGTATTGTTTAGTGTTGTGTTGTGGCTTTGCTTGCTCACCCAGGACAACGGAATGGATCCCAGGCGGCGACCAAAAAACGACTTCGTAAAAGGGGGAAACGAAGCGGTCTTCTGGTCAGACTCTGGAGACGGGCACATCGTGCACCACTCCCTAGCATACTTCTCGCCAATGTCCAGTCTCTTGACAACAAGGTTGATGAAATTCGAGCAAGGGTAGCATTCCAGAGGGACATCAGAGACTGTAACGTTCTTTGCTTCACGGAAAGATGGCTCACTGGAGAGACGCTATCGGAGTCGGTGCAGCCAGCTGGTTTCTCCACGCATCGCGCCGACAGAAACAAACATATTTCTGGTAAGAAGAGGGGCGGGGGCGTATGCTTCATGGTTAACGAGATGTGGTGTGGTCACAACAACATACAGGAACTCAAGTCCTTCTGTTCACCTGATTTAGAGTTCCTCACAATCAAATGTCGACCGCATTATCTACCAAGGGAATTGTCTTCGATTATAATCACAGCTGTATATATTCGCCCCCAAGCAGACACATCGATGGCTCTGAACAAACTTTATTTGACTCTTTGCAAACTGGAATCCATATATCCTGAGGCTGCATTCATTGTAGCTGGGGATTTTAACAAGGCTAATCTTAAAACAAGACTCCCTAAATTGTATCAGCATATCGATTGCGCAACCAGGGCTGGAAAAACCTTGGATCATTGCTATTCTAACTTCCGCGACGCATATAAGGCCCTGCCACGCTCTCCTTTCGAAAAAGCTGACCACGACTCCATTTTGTTGATCCCTGCCTATAGACAAAAAGTAAAACAAGAAGCTCCCGCACTGAGGTCAGTTCAACGCTGGTCCGACCAATCTGATTCCACACTCCAAGACTGCTTCCATCACGTGGACTGGGATATGTTTCGTAATGCATCAAACAACAACATTGACAAATACGCTGATTCGGTGAGTGAGTTCATTAGAACGTGCGTTGAATATGTCGTTCCCATAGCAACGATTAAAACATTCCCAAACTAGAAACCGTGGATTGATGGCAGCATTCGCGTGAAACTGAAAGCACGAACCACTGCTTTTAATCAGGGCAAGGTGACCAGGAAACATGACCGAATACAAACAGTGTAGCTATTCCCTCCGCAAGGCAATCAAACAAGCTAAGCGTCAGTATAGAGACAAAGTAGAATCTCAATTCAACGGCTCAGACACAAGAGGAATGTGGCAGGGTCTACAGTCAATCACGGATTACAAAAAGAAAACCAGCACCGTCACGGACCAGGATGTCTTGCTCCCAGGCAGACTAAATAACTTTTTTTGCCCGCGTTGAGGACAATACAGTGCCACTGACACGGCCCGCAACCAAAACATGCGGACTCTCCTTCACTGCAGCTGACGTGAGGAAAACAATTAAATGTGTTAACCCTCGCAAGGCTGCAGGCCCAGACGGCATCCCCAGCCGCGCCCTCAGAGCATGCGCAGACCAGCTGGTTGGTGTGTTTACGGACATATTCAATCAATCCCTATCCCAGTCTGTTGTTCCCACATGCTTCAAGAGGGCCACCATTGTTCCTGTTCCCAAGAAAGCTAAGGTAACTGAGCTAAACGACTACCGCCCCGTAGCACTCACTTCCGTCATCATGAAGTGCTTTGAGAGACTAGTCAAGGACCATATCACCTCCACCCTACCTGACACCCTAGACCCACTCCAATTTGCTTGGGTCCACAGACGATGCAATCTCAACCACACTGCACACTGCCCTAACCCATCTGGACAAGAGGAATACCTACGTGAGAATGCTGTTCATCGACTACAGCTCGGCATTTAACACCATAGTGCCCTCCAAGCTCGTCATCAAGCTCGAGACCCTGGGTCTCGACCCCGCCCTGTGCAACTGGGTACTGGACTTCCTGACGGGCTGCCCCCAGGTGGTAAGGGTAGGCAACAATATCTCCACCCCGCTGATCCTCAACACTGGGGCCCCACAAGGGTGCGTTCTGAGCCCTCTCCTGTTCTCCCTGTTCACCCACGACTGCGTGGCCACGCACGCCTCCAACTCAATCATCAAGTTTGCGGACGACACAACAGTGGTAGGCTTGATTACCAACAACGACGAGAAGGCCTACAGGGAGGAGGTGAGGGCCCTTGGAGTGTGGTGTCAGGAAAATAACCTCACACTCAACGTCAACAAAACTAAGGAGATGATTGTGGACTTCAGGAAACAGCAGAGGGAACACCCCCCTATCCACATCGATGGAACAGTAGTGGAGAGGGTAGTAAGTTTTAAGTTCCTCGGCGTACACATCACAGACAAACTGAATTGGTCCACCCACACAGACAGCATCGTGAAGAAGGCGCAGCAGCGCCTCTTCAACCTCAGGAGGCTGAAGAAATTCGGCTTGTCACAAAAAGCACTCACAAACTTCTACAGATGCACAATCGAGAGCATCCTGTCGGGCTGTATCACCGCCTGGTACGGCAACTGCTCCGCCCACAACCGTAAGGCTCTCCAGAGGGTAGTGAGGTCTGCACAACGCATCACCGGGGGCAAACTACCTGCCCTCTAGGACACCTACACCACCCGATGTCACAGGAAGGCCATAAAGATCATCAAGGACAACAACCTCCCGAGCCACTGCCTTTTCACCCCGCTATCATCCAGAAGGCGAGGTCAGTACAGGTGCATCAAAGCTGGGACCGAGAGACTGAAAAACAGCTTCTATCTCAAGGCCATCAGACTGTTAAACAGCCACCACTAACATTGAGTGGCTGCTGCCAACACTGACTCAACTCCAGCCACTTTAATAATGGGAATTGATGGGAAATTATGTAAAATACATCACTAGCCACTTTAAACAATGCTACCTAATATAATGTTTACATACCCTACATTATTCATCTCATATGTATACGTATATACTGTACTCTATATCATCTACTGCATCTTTATGTAATACATGTATCACTAGCCACTTTAATTATGCCACTTTGTTTACATACTCATCTCATATGTATATACTGTACTCAATACCATCTACTGTATTTTGCCTATGCCGCTCTGTACCATCACTCATTCATATATCTTTATGTACCTATTCTTTATCCCCTTACACTTGTGTCTATAAGGTAGTAGTTTTGGAATTGTTAGCTAGATTACTTGTTGGTTATTACTGCATTGTCGGAACTAGAAGCACAAGCATTTCGCTACACTCGCATTAACATCTGCTAACCATGTGTATGTGACAAATAACATTTTATTTTATTTGATTTATCATTGTTTTAGCCCCACCAAGATGTACATGCTAAAATCGCCACTGGGCAATCCAGACAGCACTGTGTTGGATGGAGAGAGTTGACTGTTCATTTATAAAGTGACAGTTCTGTGGTGTGACTTGTGATCCATTCAGCTGTGAAGGCCAACACACCACCTGATGTAAGACTTCTAAATCAAATGTCAACTCCCTCTATTAAAGACAAGCTGCTGTACCAATCAAACTCAGTTATGAAAGTGCTGTTCAGAAATACTGATATCCATAGTTGATTGAATACAAGTATTCTCTTCATAAGCAATTCATAATCATTGCCTGCTCTTTGCTTCTACTTTGCCTTACACAGAGAACAGGAAAACCAAATAAACCTGGAGATAAACACTAGTTAATGCCAATAGCTGTTGGGAAGTCCAGGATTGCTACATAAATTGTTGGACTTTGGATTCTTATTATATAACGGGTTGTTTGGATCCTGGATGCTGATTGGTTGATAGTAGGGAGTTATTCACCACAATCTCTGGGTAATGCCTGTTAACAGTTCTATTAGAATTATCAATGTGCATTCAATATCCCACAGCCAAGCCAAGAGGGAGGGGGAGAGGAGATGGAGCGGCAGAGATGAGTTCTTACCTGCAATTAATATTCAAGTAAATTATTTTTGTAGTTTATGCCCATGTTAGCTCTCTCTGTCCATATGTTCAACAACAGCCATACCAACAGCCATTTATATACAGTACATTCTAGTTTGTTTGATGACGAGGACGTGGCTAAAATGAGCTTCCCACCTCCATATGTTCAAAAGCTATATAAGGGTTTACTTTACAGCCTGCATCAACCAGTTTCCGTCCGCCTGCCTCCAGGTGTCAGAGCTGAAGGAGCGACTGCGGCCCATGCGGGGCTTTTGGCTCCCTCTCCCACACACCATTTGCAATGACAAGAACATGGCCACCGACATCACCAATGCGGACCGCTGATGGAATGGAGAGATCAGGGGGAGGTGGGTGTGAGGGTGGAATGGACAGACCAGGGGGAGGGTGGGTGTGAGGGTGGAATGGACAGACCAGGGGGAGGTGGGTGTGAGGCTGGAATGGACAGACCAGGGGGAGGTGGGTGTGGACCAGGGATTTTTTTTTATTTTACTAGGATCCCCATTAGCTAACGCCAATTGCAACAGTTAGTCTTATTGGGGTCCGACATAACGAAAAAGACATTACGGACAAAATACTCTACAATTTACAAACCATATTTCTTTGTACATGTGTGTGTGTGTGTGTGTGTGTGTGTGTGTGTATGTGTGTGTGTGTGCATCTATCAGTTCCATGTCAGTACATACACACAACAAGTAGGTCACATGGGGGTGAGGAATTGTGCCAAGAGGTGTTGCTTTATTTGTTTTTTGAAACCAGGTTTGCTGTTCACTTGAGCTATATGAGATGGAGGGGAGTTCTATGCAATCATGGCTCTGTATAATATTATACGTTTCCTTGAATTTGTTATGGACCCGGGGACAGTGAAAATACCCCTGGTGGCATGTCTGGTGGGGTAAGTGTGTGTGAGTGTGTCAGTGCTGTGTGTAAGTTGACTATGCAAACATTTGGGAATTTCCAACACACTCATTTTTTTTATATAAAAACAAGAAGCGATGCAGTATCTCCTCGTCTTTTAGCCAAGAGAGACTGACATGCATAGTATTAATATTAGCTCTCTGATTACAATGAAGACCAAAAATGTGTAACTCTGTTCTGGGCTAACTGCAGCTCAACTACGTAGGTCCTTCTTTGCAGCGCTTGACCACCTGGCTGGACAATAATTAAGATAAGATAAAACTAGAGCCTGCAGTAATTGCTTTGTAGAGTGAGGTGTCAAAAAACAAAGCATATCTTTATCACAGACAGACCTCTCCTCATCTTTACAACCATTGAATCTATATGTTTTTACCATGATAGTTTATAATCTAAGGTAACACCAAGTAATTTTAGTCTCCTCGACTTGTTCAACAGCCACACCATTCATTACCAGATTTAGCTGAGGTCTAGAGCTTAGGGAATCATTTATACCAAATACAATATGCTTAGATTTAGAGATGTTAAGTACCAGTTAATCACTGGCCACCCTTTCCAAAACTGACTGCAACTCTTTGTTAAGGGTTTCAGGGACTTCATTAGCTGTGGTTGCTGATGCGTATATGGTTGAATCATCAGCATACATGGACACATAGGCTTTGTTTAATGCCAGTGGCAGGTCATTGGTAAAATTTGAAAATAGTAGAGGGCCTAGAGAGTTGCCCTGCGGTACACCACACTTTACATGTTTGACATTAAAGAAGCTTCCATTCAAGAAAACCCTCTGAATTCATAAAACATATATTTTCTCAAAAACAAATTATGGTCAATAATATCAAAGGCAGTCTAACAGTACAGCTCCCACAATCTTCTTATTGTCAATTTCTTTCAACCAGTCATCAGTTATTTGTCAGTGCAGTACATGTTGAATGCCTTTCTCCATAAACATTCTGAAAGTCTGTTGTTAATTTGTTTACAGAGAAATAGCATTGTATTTGGTCATACACAATTGGTTCAAACAGTTTGTTAAGAGCTGGCAGCAAGCTGATAGGTTGGCTGTTAGAACCAGTAAAGGGTTCTTGGGTAGCAGAATGGATTCCCTCCAGGCCAGAGGACTAACACTTTTCTCTAGGCTCAGATTAAATATATGACAGATAGGAGTGGCTATAGAGATGTCTCTCTTGCTGCTGGTCTTTTATGCATGAATATGATGACTCACTGTTAGTTTTTGGCATTTCCTGCCTAAGTTTGCCCACTTTGCCAATGAAGTAGTCATTAAAATAATTGGCACCACCAAATGGTTTTGTGATGAATAAGCCATCTGATTCAATGAAAGATGGATTTAAATTTGTCTTTCTGCCGATAATTTCATTTAAAGTAATCCAAAAATATTTTCCCATCATTCTTTATGTAATTTATCTTGGCTTCATAATACGTTTTCTCTTTTTGTTGAGTATAGAGGTGGGTGTGGTCCAGGGGGAGGTTGGTGGACCAGGGGAGGTGGGCGTGGACCAGGGGGAGGTAGGTGTGGTCCAGGAGGAGGTGGACCAGGGGGAGGTGGGTAATCCTGTGTGGCTCACTTGGTAGAGCATGGCTCATGAATAATTTGCTTCTCATCAGTTTAGGGCTCCTTCAAACCAAACAAACACGTGTGTAAAAAATCCGGAAAGCAAGTGAATGTGTTTTAATGGGAGCAGTGCATTAAGGAAAGGATTATGTTTTGTTGTCTGTCAGAAAGCTTACAATGAAATATCAGTGAAACAATTGAAAAAGTAGAATAGCATTGTTACTGGATCATTTCACCCTATCCCACCACACTGCTGTGTTGGACATCCCATTCAAAACATGTAGAACCAGGAACAGATATAGCCCTTGGTTCACTCCAGACCTGACTGCCCTTGACCAGCACAACAACATCCTGTGGCGTACTGCATTAGCATTGAATAGCCCCCACGATATGCAACTTTTCAGGGAAGTTAGGAACCAATATACACAGGCAGTCCGGAAAGCAAAGGCTAGCTTTTTCAAACAGAAATTTGCATCCTGTAGCACAAACTCCAAAAAGTTCTGGGACACTGTAAAGTCTATGGAGAATAAGAGCACCCCCTCCCAGCTGCCCACTGCACTGAGGCTAGGAAACACTGTCACCACCGATACATTCACAATAATTGAGAATTTCAATAAGCATTTTTCTACGGCTGGCCATGCTTTCCACCTGGCTACCCCTACCCCGGTCAACAGCCCTGCACCCCCCACAGCAACTTGCCCAAGCCCCCATTTCTCCTTCACCCAAAACCAGATAGCCGATGTTCTGAAAGAGCTGAAAAATCTGGACCCCTACAAATCAGCCGGGCTAGACAATCTGGACCCTCTCTTTCTAAAATTATCCTCCACAATTGTTGCAACCCATATTACTAGACTGTTCAACCTCTCTTTTGTATCGTCTGAGATCCCCAAAGATTGGAAAGCTGCCGTAGTCATCTAGACCTAAACTGTTACAGACCTATATCTATCCTACCCTGCCTTTTAAGGTCTTCAAAAGCCAAGTTAAAAAACAGATCACCGACCATTTCGGATACCACCGTACCTTCTACGCTATGCAATCTGGTTTCCGAGCTCGTCATGGGTGCACCTCAGCCACACTCAAGGTCCTAAACGATATCATAACCGCCATCGATAAGAGACAATACTCTGCAGCTGTATTCATCGACTTGGCCAAGGCTTTCGACTCTGTCAATCACCACATTCTTATCAGCAGACTCAACAACCTTGGTTTCTCAAATGACAGCCTCGCCTGGTTCACCAACTACTTCTCAGACAGAGTTCAGTGTGCCAAATCGGAGGGCCTGTTGTCCGGACCTCTGGCAGTCTCTATGGGGGTGCCACAGGGTTCAATTCTCGGGCCGACTCTTTTCTCTGTACACATCAATGATGTCTCTCTTGCTGCTGGTGATTCTCTGATCCACCTCTACGCAGACGACACCATTCTGTATACCTCTAGCCCTTCTTTGGACACTGTGTTAACAAACCTCCAGACGAGCTTCAATGCCATATAACTCTCCTTCCGTGGCCTCCAACTGCTCTTAAATGCAAGTAAAACTAAATGCATGCTCTTCAACCGATCACTGCCCACACCTGCCCGCCCCTCCAGCATCACTACTCTGGACGGTTCTTGAATATGTGGACAACTACAAATACCTAGGTGTCTGGTTAGATTGTAAACTCTCCTTCCAGCCTCACATTAAGCATCACCAATCCAAAATGAAATCTAGAATCGGCTTCCTATTTCACAACAAAGTATCCTTCACTCATGCTGCCAAACATACCCTCGTAAAACTGACTATCCTACTGATCCTCGACTTCGGCGATGTCATTTACAAAATAGCCTCCAACACTCTACTCAGCAAATTGGATGCAGTCTATCACAGTGCCATCTATTTTGTCACCAAAGCCTCATATACTACTCACCACTGCAACCTGTATGCTCTTGTTGGCTGGCCCTCGCTTCATATTCGTCGCCAAACCCACTGGCTCCAGGTCATATATCAGTCTTTGCTAGGTAAAGGCCCACCTTATCTTAGCTCACTGGTCACCATAGCAGCACCCACACATAGCACGCGCTCCAGCAGGTATATTTCACTGGTCACCCCCAAAGCCAATTCCTCCTTTGGCCGCCTCTCCTTCCAGTTCTCTGCTGCCAATGACTGGAATGAATTGCTGAAGCTGAAGACTCGTATTTCCCTCTCTAACTTTAGGCACCAGCTATCAGAGCAGATCACAGATCACTTCACCTGTACATAGCCTATCTGTAAATTGCCCATCCAACTACCTCATCCACATACTGTTATTTTTTTTCTTCTCCTTTGCACCCCAGTATCTCTACTTGCACATTCTTCTTCTGCACATCTATCATTCCAGTGTTTAATTGCTAAATTGTATTTATTTCGCCACTATGGCCTATTTATTGCCTTACTTCCCTCGTCTTACCTGATTTGCACACACTGTATATAGACTTTTCTATTGTGTTATTGACTGTATGTTTGTTTATTACATGTGTAACTCTGTGTTGTTGTTTGTGTCACACTGGTTTGCTTTATCTTGGCCAGTTCACAGTTGTAAATGAGAACTTGTTCTCAACTGGCCTACCTGGTTAAATAAAGGTGAAATAAAAAATTAAAAATGCATTTCATGTGTCTTGGTTTGAATCCAGAAATATTAACCAGAGATATTTGAGAACCGCTGGACCAGGCTTCGTACAAAGTTTCCCCTGAGATCTCCCGTGGAGAAATTGTTCCTGGGACTCATGATAGGTTGGGAGCAGCATGTGTGTCTGGTTTTGTATGGTTTGAATAAGGTTTAGTATTAAAAAAAGGAATGGGGTGTGGATAGGATATGTTACAGGAGATGTCTTTAAACTTTTGCATGAACTTTTCTTTAAGACAACAAAATTACAATAGCAGCTTGGTTGAATGAGCTCTGAATTAAGGAGGATTAGTGTTAAATATATGTGAGAGTGATTGATAAGAGTGAAAATGGAGGTGTGGTGAGCGTCTTAACCCTATATTAAAGTCAAATTAAATGTAGGTCTCAGACAATTGTTTTCTGAATGTCTCATATCATTTACAGCAAGGGAGAAAGTGAATGTTAATGACTGGGAACTTCAATAAAACTGATATGACGATGACAAAAGACTGGTTAAAGATGAGAAAAAGTAGCCAAGGACATTTAAGTCTCCACCAAGCATAGAGCAAACAGCAAGTATTAAATCATAATTTAATACAATAAAAAGCTCTACAAAGTAGAGACAGATCGACTTGATTCAAAAGAGACAGATCGACTTGATTTAAAAAGAGATGAGAGGTTGAAGTAAAGGGAAAGGTAATGAAAGTGTATAAAAAGAGAGGAGAGAGAAGTGTAATAAAAAAGGAAAGATGGTTAATATAATAAGAATGTATTGAGAACATTCAAGCACATTTTTTTTTGAATGACCAATTGCAGCATCCCTTGTTTGAGGGAATTGTATTTCTTTTTTATTTAACTAGGCAAGTCGGTTAAGAACAAATTCTTATTTTACAATGGTGGCTTACCCCGGCCAAACCCGGACAACACTGGGCTAATTGTACGCCGCCCAATTACGGCCAGATGTGATGCTGCCTGGATTCAATCCAGGTGCTGCAGTGCCACCTCTTGCTCTGAGCTGCAGTGTCTTAGACCACCGTGCCACTTGGGAGCCCAGTATGTTTACTAAGGTTCTTAACCTTGTATGTTAGGATAGTAAATCTGTGTGGGAGTGGTTATGTATGCCAGGTCTAAATATGGATTTTGACTGTTTATTAATGAAGCATCATTATTAAAATAAACAATGATAGATGCTTTTAACTATCAAAGTGCACAATTCAAATTAATGAGTGGTCACTGGATGGTGATTTGTTTTTATTCAAAAAACATTTGGTTTCTAGTCTGTTAATGGAACCACTATGATCTCATATCAACACTCCCATATAAGATACCACATTCCATTTCTGTAAAAGGATAGTCAGTACAACTTTAAGATGTAACAATTTTGGGAAATGGATTACTCCGTTTCATTAAACTGTCAAGAAAATGTTGTGCCTGTAAATTCATTTGGACTGTTTTCAGAATTCAAGTCTCTTCTGGTAACTGTATTATTGCTACCAGTGGATCTAATGTTCAAGCTCACATTTGTATTAATATCCACATGGCAGTCAGACAGATTCACAGGTACAGTATGACATCAACACAACCATTAAAACAAACACGTAATTTAAAAACAACAACTGAAATCCATGACATTTTATGTACGTTTAAGACGTTTCAAAGAGCTGCTAAACTTGTAAACATTTGTGTACATACACAATCTGTAAATGAGCTTTTCACTAGTCTGCTCAATTCATTATATCATTGAAGTGTATACAATTCTCTGTGCCTATGCAGTTGGACCCAAAGATGAGTCTCCTCTAATGGGGTGACGTTCCTCTGTGTTCTTATGCATGACGTAGTACTTCTTAGCCACAGGGTACTTGATGCACTACAATAGGATCAAATAGACAACTTTATTTGTAGCCGGGGTAAGCACACACACTCAAAATAAAGATTCTCACAGAAGTTTCAATATTCATATCAATATTTGGATTCCACCAGAGGAGGCTGTTGGGAGGAGCTATAGGAGGAAGGGCTCATTGTAACGGAATAACGGAATAAATGGAACAGAGTCACATGTGGTTTCCATTTTTGAAGCGTTTGCGTTCCATTTAAGCCGTTACAATGAGCCCGTCCCTCTATAGCTCCTCCCACCAACCTTCCACAGTGTGTATTACACATTGTGTTACCTTCCACAGCAGAAAGCCGAGCAGAGCCAGAAGTAGCAGTCCTACCATTACAGAGAGGAAGATGACCCACCAGGCGACCTTAGCCCAGATGGCAGCCTTCCTCTCAGGGAACACTGTCAGCCTCACCTGCAAACACACCATCAAACTGAAGGCGCTTTACAGTATTTAGTTGAGACAGAAAACACTCCATCATGCCATCAAAATGAAGGTACTTTACAGTATTTAGCTGAGACAACAAACACCATCAAGCCATCAAACTGAAGGTACTTTACAGTATTTAGCTGAATCGATGAACACATGACATTCTTGAAAAGAGACTGGTGAGAGTGTATGTATGCTGCACAGTGTGAGAGGGTGTGTGTGGTTAAATAGGCAATGGTAATTACATCAGCTACATTGATCTGTGATTCCAGATTAGTAGACCAATTTCAACCAAACCAAAAAACAACATCAATTTAGATTACAGGATTGATTAGTCACTAAGTGTGGATAGCAATTCCATACAGATATGTATGAAAAAGTATGCTACAAAACAACCAGAAAGTAAATAATAATAGTTGAAAACTATTTCAACTCTAAAGAACAATAATGTAGTCCTCTGAAGATAGATCAGGTATCCTTCAGGGCAGGGAAAAATAGTCAATGGAAACTTCTTAACTTAAACACATAGGCCATCATTATATTTCTAAGCTGACGTGTGGAATTGTTTTAAGATGGTCATACTATGGATCATTTAGCTATTTGAACACATGGGCCATCATTATATTTCTAAATAAACAAGCATAAGCATGTTTGTACCTGGGTTCCAGATTTCTCAGTCTTCCTAAGCCCAATATTCTCTGCAGAGTCTGTCAAGCTGAGAGTGGCATCCAGCACAATGTCCAGGTAGTTTAATGAACTGTAGTCCTATGATGGGATACGCAGAGAACAAAGAAACTGCACTGAAACTGGACGACACAATGTCTATGCAACAGAATTAGGTGTTATGTACATGAAGAACCTGTAGTAACAAACATAAGGGAAATAGGCACCTCAAGGAAAGTACTGTTCCAAAGGCGAGCTTGAAGAAACACCACTGCAGTACTGTCCAAACCCAGCAGAGGGCACCGTATCTCTACACATTTCATCTCGTTTGAGCATGTCTGCAAGAAAGTGGGGTTCAAAAATTAAAGTCTCTCCACTCAGCAATGACTTGGCAAAAACAAAACAAAAAATGACTTGTTTAGAATCTAAGATGGGGCAGGGGGGGGGGGGGGTAAGCTGACATATGGTATTGTTTTAAGATGGTCATACTATGGACCCCTTTAGGTATCAAGTATTCAGATTTTTTTATTTGATGAAATATTTACTACTAAACACCATAGAAGCGCATTACAAAACACATTCATACATGGAAAAAAGGACAGTTATAAAAGAAATCACAAGAAGCAAGGTTTTGAACTGTTTGTCCTAAATCTAGGAAATATTTAAAACATCTGGAGATATATATTTTTACACATTCTACACATTTTTGGGGGTAGGCAAGAAGCTACCTTCCTACATAGTAGTTTGGGGGTGGGGGTGCTGTGATTTTTCATAATTTTTGTTGTTGTTGCCTGCCCAACAAACTTCTATATTGGTTCGGTAATCCTATTGGTCTGCTAATACAGGACTAGTAAAGGCCCAGTGTACTACTTTTGTGAAAAAATGGAAACTAAATATATTTGAGTAACTTGAGTCTGATAATTATCTGTACAAAACAGTTAATCTGATAATACTTGTGGAAAATTTAAAAAAAACTTGCTTGATACATGTTTTCCAGTTCATTGAAATACTTTGCGAATGCAACTTTTTTCTATGTGGAAACTGAAATGGTCTATTCAATCCTTTTACTAGACACTCTTAGCTAGAGCAACTTACAGTAGTGAGTGCATACATTTTCATACTGGTCACCCTTGGGATTCAAACCCACAACTATAGCATTACATGCTCTACGACCTGAGCCACATCACAAACCACTTGATGTTTCAATGTACTCAATTACTGTATTGTAAATAGTTTTTCTTCATGGTGATGGAAAGTCTACAGGTACAAACGTAGTAGATCACCAACCTACAGTATGTACAACACAGTAATGTACATTTACATTAAGTGGTTTGTAAGGATGGTTAATTAACACTGAAACAAAAAGTGGTTGTTTTCCATGTTATTTGATCCATAAAAATATTACATCTGATGTGGATGTTTTGGATCTTTTCCCACAACTTTGCATCTTTTGATGTAAATGTTTGAATGTTTAAATGTTTACCGGTTATCTTCATAAAGTTCCGTGACACTTGTGTTGGTCGCAGAGCAAAAGGGAGAACTCCATTGTGTTCACGAGCGCCTCAGCGGTCCATAGATTGATCATATTAGTGTGTAGCCCAAACTGTTTGGCAGCTACAGACAGAAGTTGGTTGATCGGCTGAACCAACTTCAGACGAGTCTCCTGACACTTGTGGGGGTCGTAGAGCAAAACGGAGAACACCATCAGGTTCGTGAGATTCTCCCCTTTCCATAATAGTTTGTATGTCAAACCGTTTGGATGCTACATACGTTCTTATGAGAATACCGATTTTCAGGATGTCTCATGGTCTGACAAACACTGCTCTAACTTTGCCACCTTTCACCGCAGATGCACAAGTGTGACACTGGCAGATGCTGTGGATTGAGACGTATCCTATGCAAAAAACAGATATCTCTATCTCTTAAATTGTTGGATTTTGATGGGGATTTTCTTTGTTATGCAACTTAGATTGACACACCGGTGCGTCAATTGACTCGAGTGGGTTAAACACATGATAGTTGCTTCAAATGAATGTTCTCTTACCAGAGTTTTGTATTTTCTTTTCTTTGACAGGAAGGAGAATCCATCCTCAGATGACAATGCTTCCTGATGAGCATCTCGTCTTTTTCTTGAATTATCACGAGAGCCCTAGAGTTAAATATCATAATTAGGAAGATGTGCATTAACTACATCTTACAAACAGACAAAATAGGCAACTTACGCCAATTGTGTGAATGATAATGCATATAAATCATTGGTTACTACACCACTCGCAAAAAAGAGCACTTGTGAAAGAGATTCACTCAAGATCCAGTAACCTATCGATATTACCTCAGAATTGATGCTCAGAAGAATTTACCTTTATATGTTGGACAGGACTGATCTCCGTTAGCGGAGAGCAGGGAACGTTCTGTATGCCTTCACTGTGGATCTGCACCAGGTACAGCAGCCATTTCCCCACTGCGTTCTCCTTGGGCCAGTAGATATTCAGCGACGCATTGGCAAAGGATTTCAGTGGCCTGCCCAAATTCCATATCTGTTAAAGTTGACAAATAGATGTATTTAATAAGCATATATTTCGGGGGAACATTTTATACGCCCAGTGCAGAGCAGTGTACAAAGGCATATGGAATTTCGATAATCACCAGGGAACAATAGCATTTTGAACCACAAATCAATGAGCTCACCCTGAATTCATACTCCACAAGGGTTCCAATATCGTCCTCTGATTTCATGGCGCTCTCTCCCTTTACAGCTCCTCCAAAGCTGACCTGGGAGGGCCTGGCCAGTCTGAGAACAAACACATCTCATAAACCTTAATTCCTTCACCACATTAAGGTTTGCGTCCCAAATGGCACTCTATTCCCTATGTAATGCACTACTTTTGATAAGGTCCCATAGTGCTCTGGTCAAAAATAGTGCACTAAATATTGAATAGGTTGTCATTTGTGACACAAACTATATTTTCATGACAGGAGCTCTTCAAATATTTTAGCTAAAAGGGTGGGTTTTTATTTATTTTTTAAATTTATTTGACCTTTATTTAACCAGGCAAGTCAGTTAAGAAAAATTTCTTATTTTCAATGACGGCCTAGGAAACTGCCTGTTCAGGGGCAGAGCGACAGATTTGTACCTTGTCAGCTTGGGGGTTTGAACTTGCAACCTTCCAGTTACTAGTCCAACACTCTAACCACTAGGCTACCCTCCCTCCTCAATAAGCAACAGCAGAACAAATACAGTAGCAGCAACAGCAGAATAAATACCATGTCTGTACACCCACCCAAATACTTGTAGGTGCAGCTCAAAAACTACTTTGGCCTTTGCTTCACTTGCTTGTATCGTCTGCACACTTGTCCTGCAACCAAAAGACTACTCTGTTAGAATAATCAGTGTGTGACTGGTGTAGAGCATACAAAAGAGACAGACTCAAATGTTACATTATTACCCAGAGCTAATGAGTCATCTAACAAACATTTATGTGCACTGTTATACTTACGTTTCAAGCTGCAAGGTAACATTTACATCAGTTGTGCTCAGAGAGATGCGGGAAGTGGACAATATTACATAGAAAGTAACCTAAGGGACACAAATGTCTCTTACTTACAATGGACAACTATTCAATTGTGGTATCATAGAAAAAATAAATGTCTTAGACATCCACAACATGACTACTCACTTCAGCATCTCTTTTGAATGGGTTTCCCAGTTCACAGTCTGTCAGTGTACCATTGTCATTGAGGTTGCACTTCACTAGTACTTCCTGTAGGGTCAACATATCCAATCAGGGAGCCAGACTTTTGAGTCATATTATAGCAGCTGATAATTTAATGAAACTATAGGCAGTGATGTAAAAACATACACTACATGACCAAAAGTATGTGGACCCCTGCTCGTCGAACATCTCATTCCAATATCATGGCCATTAATATGGAGTTGGTCCAAACTTTGCTGCTATAACAGCCCACTCTTCTGGGAAGGCTTTCCACTAGATGTTGGAACATTGCTGCGGAGACTTGCTCCATTCAGCCACAAGAAAATTAATGAGGTCGGGCACAGATGTTGGGCGATTAGGCCTGGCTCACAGTCGGCATTCCAATTCATCCCCAAGGTGTTCGATGGGGTTGAGGTCAAGGATCTGTGCAGGCCAGTCAAGTTCTTCCACACCGATCTCGACAAACCATTATGTGTGCTTCCCGAAACTGCTTCCCCAAACTGTTGCCACAAAGTTAGAAGCACAGAATCATCTAGTTAGTCATTGTATGCTGTGGCATTAAGATTTCCCTTCACTGGAACTAAGGGGTCTAGCCCGAACCATGAAAAACAGCCCGAAGACCATTAGTCTTTCACCAAACTTTACAGTTGGCAGGTAGCATTCTTTTGGCATCTGCCAAACCCAGATTCGTCCATCGGACTACCAGATGGTGAAGCGTGATTCACCTCTCCAGAGAAAACGTTTCCAGTGCTCCAAATTCATGGTGATCTTAGGCTTGTGCGCAGCTGTTTGGCCATTGAAACCCATTTCATGAAACTGCCGACAATCAGTTATTATGCTGACGATGCTTCCAGAGGAAGTTTTGAACTTGGTAGTGAGTGTTGCAAGAGACAACAGACGATTTTTACGCCCTGCGCCCTTCAGCACTCGCCAATCCCGTTCTGACAGCTTGTGTGGCCTATCGCTTCGCGGCCGAGCTGTTGTTGCTCCTAGACGTTCCCACTTCACAATAACAACACTTACGGTTAACAGGGGCAGTTCTAGCAGGGCAGAAATTGGACCTGTAAGAAACAGGTGTGGCTGAAATAGCCAAATCCAGTAATTTGAAGTGGTGTCCACATACTTTTGTATATATAATGTACCTATTTATTACCCTGGAACGATTACGGTATTGGTGATGTTTAACTTCAGAAATCAAGAAGATGGGTGGTCATATTTTCATTGATTTTACAGTATCCTGAATAGAATCGTGGCTAATTAACATTATTTGAACTCCTAAGGCCAGTATACTGTACAGTGATTTTACCAAAAATGTATGGAACGGCGAAGGCCAGTGACTTACTGAAATGTGGTTGAAGTATAATGATGAGAATGAAAGAGAGTCAGGGAGTTTGATGATCAGATGACTCTGATGGGCATCATCACCCTCCCTATTGGTCACATTGATCTCCAAAGCTATGTCCTCATCTCCAGCAGAGATTACTGGAATACCTCTTTCACTAGAAAGACATGAGCCTTATCATTACCAAAGCACTACATTGACAACAGTCATATTGAGCAGAGGAGGCTGGTTGGCGGAGATAGGAGGACATGCTTATTGCAATGACTGGAATGGAAAGGTATCAAACACATGGAAACTCTTTGTTTGATATCTTTTCATATATTCTAACCCAGTCTTTACAAAGAGCATGTCCTTCTATATCTCCACCCACCAGCCACCACTGCATTACAGGGTTCATGTAACCGAATACATAATAAGTTGAATGTAATCAAGAGGGACTTCTGGGTAACATTCTAATCACATATTTAGTTTCTACCTGGGCAGTGGGGTGAATACATCTTGACCCAGTAGTTTTGGTCTGGAACAGAACCTGTACTGTAGCTCCAAGTTACTTTGGCAAATGTTATCACTCCCACAACCTTTATTTATGAAGATAACCTGAAAAAATTGAATTTAGTTCTTAAGACTCACAATAACTGTTTCATAACTACTAGGCTTATATCTCCACACACACACACACACACACACACACACACACACACACACACACACACACACACACACACACACACACACACACACACACACACACACACACACACACACACACACACACACACACACACACACACACATAGGCACACACACACATAGGCACACACACACACACACGTTTACCTCTGAGGTGGCTGTACTCTGCTCATAGAGGCTGAGTATTGGAGTAAGTGCAGGCAGGGGACTCTTGCTTTCTGTCTTACTGTCATTCAGTAAGGACACAGAGACAGAGATGGGGATGCTGTGCAGTCTGTCCTTGATATCACCCTTGAACAGATGGGGAGAAATGGTACTGTATTTTCATGATCGAGGAAATAGTGGCTTTATAAACCCATTGTGTTGTTGTCTTATGACCCATGGTTGTCCCTTGACCCTAGTCTATTTGGAGGAAGACACACTTTGATTTCTTCATGAACCACTGAATTAAGACTACAGTTGTGACGAGATGGAAAAATGCAGAGTCACTACCAATAGCTTGAGTTGGGTCTCAGTGCACTTCTCTTTGCCCTGCCCTGCTAGCTCCAGGACTCCCTGGGACTGAAACAGAAACGCCATCCTGGAGGAACGCCTCTGTTTCCTCGTCTCAGCGTCAGCCTCGAAGGCATAGTTGACAGCTATAGGAAGAGAACGCATCGCATAAGTTCCGGAAGCACAGTGTACATAAAGCGTCAAGAGTACAGTGTCCATATTAGGACAGCCTCAATCTCAGCAGTACCAGGGCATGGTCATTTAGGAGGCTGAAGGTAAGGAACTTACTGAGTCTGGGGTTGTAGGATGGCGGCTGTGCTGTGTAGGTAAAGCATGCCCGTGCCTTGAATGTACTATACAAATGTAGACAAAAATATGTTGGGTTTCATTACGGCACTGTATTGATAATTTTTTATATGTTGTTTCTTGAAAGTCTTACCATTTGTGTTTGTCACAGTGCTCTGCCGCCATATTGATTGTACTTGGGGTGATTCGTAAGTCCTCTCTGATATTGACTACTGGCCTTGCCCTGTAAGAAAATCCAAGTAAATCAAAATGACCAGTGGACACCACCAAGTTCAACACTTGATGATGAGTAGAATATACTTGAATCAGGTGTGTTGAAACTAAAGGATATACTATAAATCCTGTGTCTTCTCTCAGGACTAAGATTGAGGAACACTGATATGATGTCATCAAGGCAAAGTTACCTGTAGACAAATATGGAATCTGAGAGTGATCCAACAGCCAGGTCAGGGTAATGATTGCCATCCATGTCTATTTTGCCAGTCAGAGAAAATCCAAATTGTCTTATATTATACGATTCTGCTGTTATAATCTGTAATGACAAGAGATACTGTTTGTGACAAAATGTAGTTTGTGTTCAACATTCTTCAAACTTTCTTGAGAGATTGGGGTGGTCATCACTCAGATGCAGGTGTTCCAGTTTAATGTAAAGGCTCCCACCTGTGCTGTTTTTTTGTGGATTCCACCTGAGGAACCATAGTAAAGGTACACTCGACCTACACCATCATAGGGAGCCCCCACAGCAATATCTGTCAAGTAAAAAATAAAGTTAAGCTCTGAATTTATGAGGGAGATGGGTCGCTAAGATGTTCCCAAAGCCGAGAGAAAGGTTTAAGTTAACTCCTCTGAAAGTAATGAAGGAACCTCAGCCAACCTTCATAACCGTCCTGATTGACGTCTCCAATGTTCTCAACTGCGAGACCGAACATGGAGTCTTTGTTCCCATCCAGACGGACAGGCTCAATCTTCTCCCACTGTCTTCCCCTGTTGTTGATGTAGATGTACACTGCCCCTCCGACCACCCCTTCTTTTAAGAAAAACTCGGGTGCCCCCACAGCAAGGTCATCCCACCTGGAATCCCCAAAATACCAGACCAACAGAATTACATACAATACAGGTCCAATGCAGATGTTTTTATGTCAATATCAAATCATTGATATTGTCAAGTATTCATACCCCTTGAATTATTCCACATTTTGCTGTCTTATTGATTAAATATTTTTCTCACCCATCTACTCACAATACTCCATAATTTACATACGTATTCACACCCCTGAGTCAATACTTTGTAGATGCACCTTTGGCAGGAATTACAGCTGTGAATCTTTCTGGGTAAGTCGCTAAGAGCTTTGCACACCTGAACTGTACAATATTTGAACATCCTTTTAAAAAATTCTTCAAGCTCTGTCAAGTTGGTTGATGATCACTGCTAACATCCATTCTCATATCTTTCCATGGATTTTCAAGCCGATTTAAGTCAAACTGTAACTAGGCAACTCAAGAACCTTCAATGTCATCTTGGTAAGAAACTTCAGTGTATATTTGACCTTATGTTTAGGTTATTGTCCTGCTGAAAGGAGAATTTGTCTCCCAATGTATGTTAGAAAGCAGACTGAACCAGGTATTCCTCTTGGATTTTGCCTGTGCTGAGCTCTATTCTGTTTCTTTTTATCCTTATAAACTCACTAGTCATTGCTGATGACAAGCATACCCATAACATGTAGGCCGTCATTGTAAATAAGAATTTGTTCTTAACTGACTAGTTGAATAAAGGTGAAATAAAACAAATTTAAAACATGATGCAGCCACCACCATGCTTGAAAATATGAAGAGTGGTACTCAGTGATGTTTTATTTGCCCTAAACATAAGACTTTGTATCCGGGACATAGAAGTAATTTCTTATTTTTGCAGTTTTAATTTAGTGCCTTCTTGCAAACAGGATGCACGTTTTTGAATATTTGTATTCAGTACAACAGGGATCATCAACTAGGTTCAGCCTCGGGACGATTTTTTCTTGACGGATGGTCCGGGGGCTGGAACAGGCATGATCGGCAAGTAGCCTAGTGGTTAAGAGCATTGGGCCAGTAATCAAAAGGTCACTGGTTTGAATCCCCAAGCCGACTAGGTGAAAAATCTGTAGATATGCCCTTGAGCAAGGCACTTAACCCTAATGTATGTCGCTCTGGTTAAGAGTGTTTACTAAAATGTAAACATCACTAGCACAGTGAAGCTGCTGCCTACATACATAGACCTGTAATCATCTGCCACTTTAATAAATGGAACACTAGTCACTTTAATAATGTTTACATATCTTGCATTACTCATCTCAAATGTATATACTGTATTCTACACGATCTTAGCCTATGCCACTCTCACATTGCTCATCCATATATTTACATGTATATATTCTTATTCCATTCCTTACTTAGAATTGTGTGTATTAGGTATTTGTTGTGGAATTGTTAAACATTACTTGTTAGATATTGATGCACTGTCGGAACTAGAAGCACAAGCATTTCGCTACACTTGCAATAACATCTGCTAACCATGTGTATGTGACCAATAAAATTGTATTTTATTTGGTAATTACAAAAAGTTTGTAGACTGCAAGAAGCCCAAACAGATACTGTATAACATTTGACTAAAACATAATCCTTTCAAAAATGGCTTTCATTTGTCTCTCAATTATGCGTGGGAATACTTGGGAAATTAAAATCCCTTGGAACTGATTTTCTGGTGTTTTTACAGTTTATTATGCCCCCTCCAAAAAAGTTGATAAACATATTTATTTATATATTCTTATTCCATTCCTTACTTAGATTGTGTGTATTGTTGTGGAACTGTTAGATTACTTGTTAGATATTGCTGCACTGTCGGAACTAGAAGCACAAGCATTTCACTACACGCACAATAACATCTGCTAACCATGTGTATGTGACCAATAATTTGATTTGATTCAATTTAGATTTTTAAAAATTGTCACTGACCTCCACACAATAACCCATAATGTCAAAGTGGAATTATATATTTTTTAAATGAAAAGCTGAAATGTCTTGAGTCAATAAGTATTCAACCACTTTGTTATACATTTGCTTAACAAGTCACATAATAGGGTTTAACATAATTTTTGAATGACAGCTAGATAACCCCACACATACAATTATCTCTAAGGTCCCTCAGTCGAGCAGTGAAATTCAAACACAAAATTCAACCACAAAGACAGGGAGGTTTTCCAATGGCACCTATTGGTAAAAAAAACAGATATTGAATAGCCATTTGAGCCTAGTGAAGTTATTAATTAAAATTTGGATGGTGTATCAATACAACCAGTCACTACAAAGACACAGGCGTCCCTCCTAACTCAGTTGCCGGAGAAGAATGAAACCGCTCAGGGACTTCACCATAAGGACAAGGGTGACTTTAAAACAGATACAGAGTTTAATGTCTGTGATAGGAGACAACTGAGGATGAATCAACAACATTGTAGTTAGTCCACAATACTAACCTAAATGACAGAGTGAAAAGAACGAAGCATTTACAGCAGGGTACCCCAACTGTTTTTTTGTTGTTGTTTAAAAATGCATCTACACATACATATATATATATATATACATATATATATATATATATATATATATATATATGTATATATATATATATATATATATATATATATATATATATACATATATATATATATATATTGGCAGACCAGGGGGTTTGGTCAAGAATTAGCTCGGTTTCAAGGGTGTTTATTTAAATAATAAATCAAAAGAAAAGGATAGGTCACCCCCATGAGACCCTCTCCGGGATACCGTCTTCTGGGCTCCTGGTCTTACTGTATCCTGCCGGGCACAAAAACTGAACTCTATCCTTTTAGCTCGGGCACCGTCTCCAACTATACTGAATTTACCTTTCTTCCCCCCTTCCTTCTCTTGTGTGCTGCCCCTCTGGCAGCTTTATGGGACTCGTACAGCTGGTGAGTAATCTGCCCTTGATTACCCACCAACCACAATCAGCCCCAATTAGTCCTGGCCGGAGAGCCCGTCGAGACCTGGCACGTTCAGCAGAGGGAGCCATTGCCTCTGTCTGCCACCAGGCCTCGACAAGTCTCCCCCTGGTGGCTGACCTGCTGTACGCCACAATATATATATATATATATATATATATATATATATATATATATATATATATATATATATATGGATATATATATATATATATATATATATATATATATATATGGATGAGAATTCAATTGGCAAGATTCAATAGATGGTATAAAATACAGTATATACATATGAGATGAGTAATGCAAGATATGTAAACATTATTAACCTTTCTAGGGCACAAAATTCCGCTGATAAGGCAGCGCACAAAATTCAAAAATATTCTTTTGAAATATGTAACTTTCACACATTAATAAGTCCAATAGAGCAAATGAAAGATAAACATCTTGTTAATCTACCCATCGTGTCCGATTTAAAACATGCTTTACAGCGAAAGCACCACATATGATTATGTTAGGTCATAGCCAAGTCGAAAAATCACACAGCCATTTTTCCAGCCAAAGATAGGAGTCACGAAAAGCAGAAATATAGATACAATTAATCACTAACCTTTGATGATCTACATCAGATGACACTCATAGGACATCATGTTACACAATACATGTATGTTTTGTTCGATAATGTTCATATTTATATCCAAAAATCTCAATTTACATTGGATCTTTACGTACAGTAATGTTTTGATTCCAAAACATCCGGTGATTTTGCAGAAATACTCATAATAAACATTGATAAAAGATACAAGTGTTATTCACAGAATTAAAGATAGACTTCTCCTTATTAATGCAATCGCTGTGTCAGATTTTAAAAAAACTTGACGGAAAAAGCCTAATCTGAGAACGGTGCTCAGAACCCAAAACAGCCAGAGGAATATCCGCCATTTTGGAGTCAACAAAGTTAGAAACAACACCATAAATATTTACTTACCTTTGATGATCTTCATCGGAAGGCACTCCCAGGCATCCCAGGTCGACAATAAATGACTGCTTTGTTCCATAAAGTCTGTCATTTATGTCCAAATAGCCACTTGTTGTTAGAGTGTTCAGCCCAGTAATCCATCTTCATGAGGCGCATGTATGAAATCAATCTTTAGGACGTTTTTAACATAAAACATCAATAATGTTCCAACTGGAGAATTCCTTTGTCTTCAGAAAAGCACTGGAACAAGAGGTAACTCTGTCGGGAGCGCGCGTCGTGAGACCAAGGCACTCTGCCAGACCACTAACTCAAAGAGGTCTCATGCACCCCTCCTTTACAGTAGAATCCTCATTCAAGTTTCTAAAGACGGTTGACATCTAGTGGAAGCCATAGGAAGTGCAACTTTATCCATATCTCAATGTGTATTCGGTAGGCCAAGCTTTGAAAAACTACAAACCTCAGATGTCCCACTTCCTGGTTGGATTTTTCTCAGATTTTCGCCTGCCATATGAGTTCTGTTATACTCACAGACATCATTCAAACAGTTTTAGAAACTTCAGAGTGTTTTCTATCCAATACTAATAATAATATGCATATATTAGCATCTGGGAAAGAGTAGGAGGTAGTTCACTCTGGGCACGCTATTCATCCAAAAGTGAAAATGCTGCCCCCTATCGTAAAATAGTTAAAGTATAATTATTAAAGTGACTAGTGATCCATTTATTAAATTGGCCAATGATTTCAAGTCTGTATGTAGGCAGTAGCCTCACTGTGTTAGTGATGGCTGTTTCAAGGGATGCCGCCTGGTCCGTCAGCCTTGCGAGGGTTAACACATTTAAATGTCTTACTCAGGTCGGCCACGGAGAAGGAGAGTCCACAGTCCTTGGTAGCGGGTCATGTCAGTGGCACATTAAAATCCTCAAAGTGGGCAAAGATTGTATTTAGTTTGTCCAGAAGAATTTTAAATTCAGGCCTTTGTACACAACACAATGTGGAAAAGTGAAAGGTTCTGAGTACTTTCTGAAGGCACTGTAAGTATCTTACTGTGATTGTTTTCAATTAAATTGGGTTAAAAGAAACAAAAATAGCTTCTTAGCAAAGAGCAATTTCTCAAGCAAGAATTTTGCTCTGTCTGTCTGGGTGTGGTCTGATTGGGGAAGGAATTCTGAAAACTATCAACCAATTTACCCCCTGGTGATGTCAGGTGAGGCCAAAACTCCATCCCAAGAAAACAGCCTGAAATTTCAGGTTGTCTTTTCAAAGAGTTCTTACACTAAAAGCGCATTATCATAATTTTCGCAATTTTATTCCAATCTCATAGTGAGGAAAATATTGTATATAAAACACAGAAAAATCAAATTTTTGACTGTACTGGGCCTTTAACAAGACCTACTGTATACAGAGCGTGCATCACAATAATATTGTTTCTCTTCTGAAATGTGCATTTGGTCACTTGCTCCCACAAATCTTAAAGACATGCTCCGGAACTGGCGAATGTTTAGTATTTTTTAAACCTCCTGCTTTGGGCTGGATGTGTCCATGTGTAGTTCATACATGCATAGTGTATGTGCAGAATTACTATCACCTCGATTAACCACGAACTCCCTAGTTTGAAAGAAACTGTTTTTCTGGAAGCTGTGCTGCACCATTTCCCCATCATTTTCCCCCACATGGGACAGCCCCCTAGAAATTCTAGCCATTGAGCTTCAGCCCCTCACCATTTGAGTGACAGCTAGCAAGATGCACAAACAGCAGAGCGAGAGTGCACATCATTGCTGATATGTGACTTAGTAGGCAATTTTCAGGGGACCACTTAGGGACCACTACTTTCAGAACTATGTACCAGAGAATCTCTTTAAAGCATTGAATTGGTGGAGGCATGGCTAGTGAGAGTTTCCACCATATTTCGTATACCAGTAATTTCCTATCAAATCATTGAAAGGAAGTGAACAATGCACATTTCGGGAGGAAGGGGAGATAATTGTGACAAAGCTACTGGCTGAAATCTGTACCCATCAGCGTTGAGATCCACCACGGCTATGTCGTAGCCAAAGGAGGAGGCCAGGCCTGGGCCTTTAAGGATGTTTTCCACAGATAGACTTCTTTCAGCCAATGGGTCTCTCTTCAGAAATGCCACCTCCCCACTGAAACCGCCTCGTGGTGCCCCAGACACTATAGTCAGCTGGCCCTTCTTGGTGAGGGCCATTCCAGAGTCGATTGAGAACCCTGGAAAAAAGACAGCAATTACTCAATGTTAGCAACTGCAGCGCTACCACGATGAACAGGGGGTCCCGTTCTGCTCAGTTGTTAGAGCATAGTGCTTGCAACACCTGGGTTGTGGGTTTGATTCCCACGGGGAACCAGTATGAAAATGGATGCACTCACTACTGTAAGTCGCTCTGGATAAGAAAAGAGTCTGCTAAATTACTAAAACATAAATTGTGCACAAGGGTCCAAGTCTATGGGAAAGGGAGATGTAATTCACAAAATGTGTAAATAAATAGAATGAATCAATACGAAACATGCCATTCTTTACACTTTTAAGAGAGTAAAGCATCCTTACTGCATCACTTACACCAACAGTATAAAAAAACAAAAAAAAGTATTGATGAAATTTACCACAAAACCAAGCACTTCTGTGTTTTCCTTTCACTGTGATTGAATAGAGGATGAAGAAAGCTCTATCCCATCTAAACTGACCTAGATAACTGTTGTTAAGGAGAGGGATGAGGTCACGGTCAAGTCTGTCCACATCCCCAGTTTCACAGGGCTCTTCATTTGACACTTCAAGGTTGTCTAGGGACTCCATTCTCACAATTCCTGTGACAGGCAGATGGAGAATAATGTGAATAATTGACCCTTGGGAATAAATTAAGTTGTTTTGAATTAATTTTTATAAAATGCTGTGGACACCAGGGTCCTTAAACAGGCATAAATCCGAGGTAAAAAATGAAAAGACAGAATCTATAATAGAGAAATGTTTCAACCTGTCGGGGCTTTTCAAGACAAAACTAGATCTGATCTCAGTTGCATTGACATCGACAGCTCATTCCAATATCAGTGCATTGTGTACTGACTGCAAGTGTGTTTGAATGTCCCAAACATATAGTATATGAATACCATGTCTCATACATATCAGATACATATCATAATTCAGTGCATCATATTTTTTACATTAACAAGATGAAACCCATTCTAAAAGTATCAACCAATTCAAAACATGTACCTTTCCACTGGTAAGCTCCGGGGCCCCCAAACAGCAGAGATGTGTTGTCCTTGGCGAAGGCGGCAGAATGACCTTGTTGACAGTATCCGAACCAATCAGGATTCTTAGGCTTATCCTTGATGTGTTTTCTGTCATCACAGATCACCCTCCTCCAGATTCTATGGGCATCACTCTTGTGGAGATCTTCCCCCAGGATATAGCACTGACCGAATACGAGGTTAGGGGTGTCAGGATTGGTGCTCCACTCCTGGTATCGATGTGCGCAGGTCTGTGGTGGCGAGAATGATAGAAATTCTCTTAGACGTAAGGAATTCTAAGTCATAAACAAAGGGGCTTGATTTATAATGAAAATGTGCTCTTTTGCTAACTTCACTGAAACCCTGAAATGTTGTCCTTTCCGAGTCAATTAAATTCCTTGAATTAAAAACAAAACAAAAAACAATATAAGTTTATTACAAAACAAACCAAACAAACCAAAAAACAATATAAGTTTATCATTGTCAACAAATGGCAATTCAAAGATTAAAGTACACAATATTTACAATACCATAACGCTTTGACCAGGGCCTTGGCTTGTCACTCGTACACCCATCCATTGGTCTTTGACATCCTTGCTTTTAACAAACTCTGGGGAACATTCGTTTTCAAACACAAAAGTTAGCGTTCACGCACATTAATGTTAAATACACATTAACAAAATCACACATATTTTCTTAACAGCAATCAAACACACAAAAACCTATTACACATGAGTGTAAGCAAACAAACCATCATTGTCAAGCTTGACACGCTCACAGCTCTTAGAATCAGTGGTGAGCTCACACTGGTAGATTCCTCCCGTAACTTCAATTTTGGTAAATGACTTGGCGCGTGGTGCTCCAACCAGCAATCTAGGAAAAATACATCAGAGTGTTGTACATTGATGTAAAACTCACATGCAGCTCTACAATAAAATATTCAAACTAAAAACAACTTTTTCACTGCTGGTCTGAGTTGTATCAATCAATCAATCAATCAATCAATCAATCAATCAATGTTATTTTATAAAACCATTTTTACATCAGCAGTTGTCACAGTGCTTTACAGTTATCCGGCCTAGACCCCAAAGAGCAAGCAAAGCAGACGTGAAAACAGAGAGGCCAGGAAAAACTCCCTAAAAGGAAGGAACTGAGGATGAAACCTAGAGAGGAACCAGGCTCAGAGAGGTGGCCCATTCTCTTCTGGTTGTACCGGCTAGAGATTAAGAGTAGCCATTAAGGCTAGTTCGTTTCTCAGTTCATATTGTGTACTTATATAAGACAGATGGGTAAACAGACAGGATAGAGGACACACAAATACGTTTATATATGACAAGCAAGATCAGATAATAGTATGTATGAACACTGTTAATAATTTCTTATAAGAGGCCAACTCACAGTTTCTTATTGACAGGATTCAGTTGTTGGTGTAGTGCCAGGGAGAATCCAAACAGGCTTCCTGGATCACCATTTTTCCTCAGAACATGCTTTGTGTCCGTGTCCAGATTGAAAGCTAAGATGTGAAATGGTAGGCAGGACAAAAGAAACCACAGGTCCACTAGGAGGCCCAACCATTGAATTGACATGTTGGTGTTGTTGGGACAACTCTCTGTTCTAGCTAACCCAATAGCTTCTTCTGTGGTGTCCTCGTGTTGTGAAGCAGAATGGGAGGGCAACACTACAGAAATGGGATGTGACTCGGCACTAGCTGCAGTATACAGTGTTGACAGACAGGGTGTGGTTCAAGGGGAATTTAGCTCAAAGAACTCAAGCATTTCACATGTTTATTGTTTGATTGCTTTTGTTAATATTTACCTTGTTCCATTCTAAGGATATGAGGAACTTCACACCCTTGGATCAAAAGTCTGGTGGGTTTGTTCACTGCAGCAAATCAGTGATACTGTACTGTACGGTGTTGATCACTTGATAATACTATTGGGAAAGGTGTGAAAGTCCATGAGAAATGGCTAAAAGGAGAACATGTACAGTATGTAGCTGCTCACTTTCATGATCACTGTCGCGATAACAGCTGTTATTTGTCTAAAGTAGTGAAACTTGATCTTGACAGTAGATGTGTTTTTTTAGTTATTCAAGGAGTAAGGAGTCATTCAAAACCCATGTTACATTGTAAGACATAACAGAGTGGTGTAACATGAACATGGTCACATTTCTGTCAATGACATTACAATTGATACACCATCAGGAAGGAACATTTTACATGATGATGTTGTCACATTCGTAATAAGGATCAGACCAAGGCGCAGAGTTGCAAATGTACATTCTTATTTATTTAAAGAATGAACACTGAACAAAATAACAAACCGTGACGCTATACAAACGAGTGCTGACAGGCAACTACACATAGACAAGATCCCACCAACACCAAAGGGAAATGGATACCTAAATATGATCCCCAATCAGAGACAACGATAAACAGCTGCCTCTGATTGGGAACCACATCAGGCCACCATAGACATACAAATCACCTAGACCTACAAACACATTGACATACAAAAACCCCTAGACAAAAAAAAAACTAGCGTACCCACCCTAGTCACGCCCTGACCTAACCAAAATATAAAGAAAACTGAGATATCTAAGGTCAGGGCGTGACAGATGTAGTCTTTCACCAGATGCCGCTGTTTCACCAGTTTAGAACATAGTTATCTTACCAGTCTCACTATCAAAGCGTAGGTCAATGTGGTGAATCTTATAATTATGAACCACATCGATGTTCTCTCTCAGTTGTAATCTATTCATACTGCTAATATACTGTAGTCTATTGGTCATGCTTTATGCAACCAATTTTATTTATCTTGTTAGCCTTCACTGTTTTATCTCATTAAACAATTAAATCATCAAAAATGCATTCTGTTTTAGCAATCAGCTGGAAAAGTAGTGAGAGTCTTGACCCCTCAAAATTAGAATAAATTGAAACTTGAAAAGAAAGGTACAAGTGAATCCAGTTAACCATATTCTTCATGCATATTGCACTTTGTGCATGCACTCAAATTACTATGTTTGCCTAAACTGTACTCAGTATTGTCAAAACTAACAGTAGAGTGGACTACTGGGGAGAATCAAACTCACTCTTCAGCCAATACCTTGTAGTCAAATATATCCTATTGTTTGAGAATATCAGCAAGCGTATGGAGTTATAGTGAAGTTCTTATTCATAACGGGTAGAAGTAGCTACATCAGTAGATATAGCGAAAAGGGTGAGGGGGTCACATTCAGGGGAATAAGACCAAGAGGTTCCATTTGTGTTTGGCTAGAATAAGGAGGGAGGGATTCCAGAACAATTGGGCTGTGACATTTTCCACTGTGGTCTTTTAGCCATCCGCAATGAAACCAACAAACACAAAACATGTCCAGAGACAAACAATGATGCCTGGAAACTTGAACATCAGTGTGGTTTTGGTGTTAGAGGTGTGAATTCTACAGGGGCTACTCTTCCTATAACAGACTCACTTTCACACCAGGTGCAGTGTGAGTGGAAAATAGCATAGAGACATTCTCACATGAGTTTGAGACCAGCTAACAAACAACAATTATGTACCATTGTATATAATTTGCTGGATTTATATTTTGTTGAGAGCTCCACATGATGTTGACTGTACTTGTGTGTTTCTATGAGGCAAAATATAAGTGCATATCATTCACATATTCTGCAGAGTAGCAGCAAGACTTTTGGAACTTATTGGGGGATTTATTGGGGCTCAATAAAGACATTCAGGTTCACCCACTGGGTCAGTTCAACGAGTAGTTTTGATTTACATTTGGTTGAGCTGTCAACGAACTGTGAATTCAACGTGAAATCAACAAC
Organism: Oncorhynchus nerka; assembly: GCF_034236695.1. Lineage (NCBI taxonomy): Eukaryota > Metazoa > Chordata > Actinopteri > Salmoniformes > Salmonidae > Oncorhynchus > Oncorhynchus nerka. Next base: position 69,807,732 of record NC_088401.1, read on the forward strand.
AAATGTCACCATGTCATTGGATTTAGGTTAAAAGTTGGTTGAAAAAAATATGAAACGTCCCCACCCCATATTAGCATAAACTATGTGTCTTTAACAATGTTTGCAATAATGACTTGATTTCAGAAAATGACGTTCTTTCACAGCATATTCTATGTTAGTTCATGATCATTTTAATCATCATCATCAGTATCATCATCAGTATATCATCAGTATCATCATGATCCTCATCCTCATAATCATCAATATCATCATGATTATCTAAAAAGCCTCTGCTCTCTGTGCTTCAATCTTTTCTACCTGAAGATGAAAGACAAGCCAGAAATAATTGAAGACATCAAAAATCCCGTATGTTATAACACTATCCATCAATAACTGAATAAGGTGCAATTTTGGACGCACAAAGGATTGGCACTTTTAAAAGAGTTTTGTTGTACAGGGAGCCTGTCTCTATATCCTGTAAGTCATAGAAACAGCTCTGTCTGAAAATAGGTCACATCAACGTGGTGAGTCTCAGAGAGTTACTGATTAACCCAATCACACTCCCTCAGCAGACATGTCATCCTGGCCAAGCAGCTGAAACTAAGTGGGGCTTTTCAGTGTTCAGTGTTTCTGTAACAGCCTCCCTGTGTAAATGTTTCATATGTAGGACAAGCACACTGCAGACATCAGTTGAAAAGCACATCTTGAGTGTAAGACATGTCATTCCAATGTCATAAACATCAACGAACAGGTATGTATAGGTACCTCATGACCAGTTTTTAATATGTTGCATTAAACACTGCATTAACAACATGTTTTAGATGTGCTCCTAGAGGACTTTTACTAACTGTCAGTAAAAGTATGCCTTCACGAAAAAACATACTTACATTAGATCACGGCTTGTTGAGGGTAAATGTTAGACATGTACTAAGTGAGAACAAGGCTCACTCCAAGCTTTATTCAATGTCTGTGAAGCTGGCCCTACAACTCTCAAGTTAACAAGTTTGCTAAAATTAGCTTGTTTGTCAAAGTCTCTCATAGCCATAACATAGCTGTGCATCTTGTGGCTACACACACAGGCAGTGAAGACAGTCCTGTAGTGAGTAAACAGCTCAGAGGTCTGTCCAAAGTGCAGAGTTGGCCCACCACAACCTACGCCTACGAGCTAAACCACTGTGAACTGGCTCACCACTTGACAAGCGTGGGCGTGCAAAACATGCCAGCAACACTGCTGCAGAACAAAAGAGCAAAAGTATATTGAAATGGCCAGCAAGGTTGAACTAATATTGACTGGTCCTTATGACTGTTGATGAACACATGCATGCATGCACAAACACATGCATGCAGGTATACACACATTCGAAAAATGCACACATTCTTTTATTTAGATAAATAACAAAGGAAATGTTACAAAGCCCTACAGATCATTACAGATGCTTGGTCATACAGTTCACATGAGTCATGTTCGTGTTCTCTTCTGTACAGGGTTGGGGAGTAACTGATTACATGTCAAAACGGGTAAATGTAATCGGTTATGTTAAATCAAATCAAATTTATTTGTCACATACACATGGTTAGCAGATGTTAATGCGAGTGTAGCGAAATGCTTGTTTTACAACCCAAAATATTGTAATCAGATTACACATACTTTTAAAAACAAGATGATTACTTCTTGGATTACTTTAAAATTAATAAATATTCAGATGTTTGCGAAAAATTAATTACACCTTTCTGTTTTCTCAATGACATTCAATTCAGCATTGAAAAAAGTTAACATGTGTTCCAACTGAGCGAGTCTGACCACAAGTCAGATTAGAAATGTCATTATAAAATATTAAATTAGTTGTCTTCCTCAAATGAAGGGGATGATGATGAAATCTTTGCAAGAGGGAGGGAATCTGATTTCATTGATCCTCAACTCGCAGCACAGTCATTGCATACAGGGTAAGTGGGGTTCACCGTGAGTTAGCCTGACCCCGAGCAAGTTAGTTCTGAAGGATTCGTTGCGTTAGAAATTTTCCTGGATAAAAGGTGAGCAATTGCATTTGACTGGCTATCCTGAGATGAACTCAGAGTTGACCAAAGTTACCTCTCTAACTCCTCAAACCTGCTTTGTAGGATACCCCTCAGTGGTGGAGTGACCCCTTTGTTACTGTTTAAACTGCATATTTACACTTTAAACAAAATGTACAACCTTGGAACATGCTTGACACGCACACACGCTTACACACAAACACACAGGTCTACACACCAACAGCAAACATACAGGGACACGCACATGCATGATCAGTCTCACTCCTATCAATGTGTACCTACTTACACAAAAATACCAGCACATGGGTACACACACAGACACTTATTTCCATCCTGCATACTCCATCACTTGCTCCCATACGGTCACACCCTGATCGGTTTCACCAGTCTTTGTGATTGTCTCCACCTCTCTCCAGGTGTCGCCCATCTTCCCCATTATCCCCTGTGTATTTATACCTGTGTTCTCGGTTTCTCTGTTGCCAGTTAGTTTTGTTTCTTCAAGCCTACCAGCGTTTTTCTCTCTTTTCCTATCTCTCGATTTGTTCCTGTTTTCTAGTTTTTTTAGGGCTACTCTAGTCATATAGGAACTAACTATGGTCATATAGGGAGTAACTATAGTCATATAGGGACTAACTATAGTCATATAGGGACTAACTCTAATCGTATAGGGCTAACTACAGTCGTATAGGGCTAACTACAGTCGTATAGGGCTATCTACAGTCGTATAGGGCTAACTATAGTCTTATAGGGTTAAATATTGTCGTATAGGGCTAACTATAGTCATACAGGGCTAAGTCTAGTCATATAGGTCTAACTATAGTCATATAGGGCTAATTATAGTCATCCAGTGCTAACTCTAGTCATATAGGGCTAACTCTAGTCACATAGGGCTAACGCTAGTCACATAGGGCTAACTCTAGTCATATAGGGCTAACTCTAGTCACATAGGGCTAACGCTAGTCACATAGGGCTAACTCTAGTCATATAGGGCTAATTATAGTCATCCAGTGCTAACTCTAGTCACATAGGGCTAACTCTAGTCACATAGGGCTAACGCTAGTCACATAGGGCTAACTCTAGTCATATAGGGCTAACTCTAGTCACATAGGGCTAATTCTAGTCATATAGGGCTAACTCTAGTCATATGGATCTAACGCTAGTCACATAGGGCTAACTCTAGTCATATAGGGCAAACTCTAGTCACATAGGGTTAACGCTAGTCACATAGGGCTAACTCTAGTCATATAGGGCTAATTATAGTCATCCAGTGCTAACTCTAGTCACATAGGGCTAACTCTAGTCATATAGGGCTAACTCTAGTCATATGGATCTAACGCTAGTCACGTAGGGCTAACTCTAGTCATATAGGGCTACCTATAGTCATATAGGACTGACTATAGGGCGGTGCATAATTGGCTCATCATCGTGGGGGTTAGGGTTTGGCCAGGGTAGACCGTCATAGTAAAAAATAATTTGTTCTGACTTTCCTAGTTAAACAAAGGTTAAATAAAAAAATAATACAAAAATGATTATTAGGTCTGCTGATCTCTAGGGGGGAGGTTAAACAGACCTGGGTAATAGATCTGATGGTTTTTAGTGGGGAGGTCAAACAGGCCTGGGTAATATCTGCTGGACTCTAGTGGGGAGGTCAAACAGACCTGGGTATTAGATCTGATGGTCTTTAGTGGGGAGGTCAAGCAGGCCTGGGTTATAGATCTGCTGCTCTTAAACATTATATCAAATAGTAGTGTTTTTTACTTATTTATATCAGGGTTATTTTGGCACATTACTTAATAAAGAACCTAAATAACTTTAATGAAAGCAGTGCTGTAAATGTTTGAATAACACCTTCTCAAATTTGCAGGCTCAGGGTGGAGGGTATGTCTTGTCAATGCACATGTGTCTGGCTGTTCTTTTAAGTGTGACCTCAACTGCAGGTCAGTCATCCTGTGTGGGCCTCACTTTCTCACTCGGTCGAGTGGAAAATTACAGGGTGATTATCGTCACACACAAAGCTGGTCACTAACAGCAGCCCCTTACCTCTACAAATTAACATTGTGCAAAGCTGCCATCATGGCAAAGGTTGGTCACTTTGAAGAATCTCAAATATAAAATATATTTTGATTTATTTAACACCTTTTTGGTAACTATGTGATTCCATATGTGTTATTTCATAGTTTTGATGTCTTCACTATTATTCTACAATGTATAAAATAGTAAAAATAAAGAAAATCCTTGGAATGAGTAGGTGTGTTCAAATTTTTGACTGGTACTGTATACACAGGACATATGGTACCACCTAGTTATATACAGGGAATACTACCACAGGAGGTTGGTGGCAACTTCATTGTGGAGGACGGGCTTGTGGTAATGGCTGGAGTAGAATGAGTTGAATGGTATCAAATACATCAAACACATGGTTCCAGGTTTCCACGTGTTTGATGCCATTCCACTCACTCCGTTCCAGCCATTATTATTAGCCATCCTCCCCTCAGCAGCCTCCTGTAGAAACACTGCATGTGATGTTGTCTTTGGGGCCTCATATACAAACTCTTTATTTAAACAACTTTTTCACATTTTAATCAATATTGTAAGCTACCTGTGTGTATTACCAGATAAGTACTGGGCATATCTTGAAGTACAGCAGAAGAGTTTAACGATAGCTAGTAACAAAAACCCACTCCATCATGTTGAGACTAATACTACTTGTTCTACTGACTACAATGAACCATTTTATGTTTTAGCTGTTTTTTATTGCCCATACAAATTAAGTATTCATATTCAGATAAAACCTGAGAACAATCTCTCTGTACGGCAGATGACTGACTGACTAGTCTATTTTTTGCTACACTAGTTTGAAGCATTACTGGTACCTCCTCCCCTTGATGGGCGGAGCTAAAGGCTATGACATTAATAACACTTTGCTATCTTCATTTAGAGGTGGGTCAGGACTCTCTCACTCCGTTTGTAACTGACTATCAGTATGGATTCTTTCTTGTATACTGTAACCCTTTTCCATTCCCCTACACCGAGGGGAGGTCATTGAGTTGAGGCTAGTTCGAGGTTGAGGCTCATTGGGTTAATACCAGTTGTGTTTCACGTTGGGTTAATAATACCAGTTATGTTTCATATTGAGTTAACACCAGTTGTGTTTCATTGTGGAACAAAGGGCATCAGTCTAATCTATGTAACTGGGGAGGCTCTTTTGATGTTGTCAACAGGATGCATCAATATCGAGATGGCTGTGCTTTTACACTGGTTCCTTCTCCTCCACATCTGTTTCACTCAAACAGACACCCACACAGCTCTACAGCACCGCCCCTTAGCTGTACAACCATTTACTTTCTCATCCAAACAGCAAGAATGAAAAAAGAGCTTCAGCAGAACACAATATGTTTGTCTTGTACCACGTGGTCTGGATCCCAGGGTCTCTAGTGTTAAATCATGAGTTTGACAAGAGTAGAGCACTTTCGGTACAAAGCTAAACGTGTGATGATGATGATGATGATGTTGATGGTAATGATGATGATGATGTTGACGATGATGATGGCGATGATGATGATGAGGATGATGAGGATGATGAGGAGGAGGATGAGGATGATGATGATGATTCATCTCGTGATTCAAAACAAATCATCATCAAACTTTTAAATGTTTACTGAAACTGCTCTATTTTGTTAACTGCTGACATGCACAATTGTTTGGGACTGTATCCAGTGGACTATCAAAACGTTTAAAACATTTTGGGGGAGAAAAATATCCCTTTAAGAGAAACTATAGCTTTTCTTCCATTGAGTGAATTAATGTTCTGCTTGATCATGATTTTTATACATGTTTTATTAAATGTGTGATATTCTCATATTTTCAAATTCTCTGTGTAGAAGTGGCACTGACTTACAAATGTAAATATTATTAATGTTACATTTTAGAATAATGATGCTAAGTTCCTCTGCACATAAACAAAGTTCACTCCCAGTCTGAGTACCTGACATCAGAGTACACAGTCTCCTGTGGTGTCTCTCTCTTCTTTCTTCCTCTTTTAGTTTTCCTCTCAGAGAAATTCAATGCAGCATTATTGACGTATCTCCATCTTGATCCTGAGGAACATATTTTAGAAACACAGTAACCCCATGATTATTACACATACATACTTTTTGTTTTTCATATTACATTTTCAAACCATTAAAGGTTATGTTGACAGAAATACTAAAAGTTTCTATGAGACAGCAGGCCACATATTGGTTGGAAAATACTTAATACGAATTACTGTCACATTTTTAATCACATAGACTCATTTTCAAGGGTTATCATGAGCTATGTAGTAGAGTCATTGACGAATTTCACCCTCAAATTGGAATTGATCCATTTCACAATGTAAATATACCTGTTCTCCCCTTAATCCATCATGTCTTCCTCCCCGAAAGGCATCTACTGCTTCAATAGAAAACAAACAATAAATAAAAGCTGTTGAAACTCCAAAAGCTGAAAGCTGGACGAGAGAGCTTGGTTTAATGTTTTTGTAAAGCTGTGTGGTTTTATATACTTTTTCAACTTTTTTCAAGTAGGAAACCTACACAAGCTACTGGGGAATCCACGCTCGCTAACCTCTTATTTTCCTTCCACCCCAGTAGCCGGACACCGCTCTGGTCTGGTGGAAGTGTTGCTGCCGTGTCGGCTCTCCATTGCCGACTGGCAAGTGCTCAGCAGGGTTCCATCCGTATAATTTATTTACCCGTTATTTTACCAGGTAAGTTGACTGAGAACACGTTCTCATTTGCAGCAACGACCTGGGGAATAGTTACAGGGGAGAGGAGGGGGATGAATGAGCCAATTGTAAACTGGGGATTATTAGGTGTTAGTGGAATTTCTAAATTCCTGTATGTTTTATAGCCAAAATCAAAGTCGCACTCGCTCTAGTTCATTAATGAGGTGTAAGTTCATTAATTATGCATGAAGTAGATCGAGACCAGTCTTAAAAGCCAGGTAAACAGCGTTTAATTCAAGTGAGTACTAACCAAAAATACAAAAGACCCTTACATTTTAAAGAGAGAACATAAAATGACATCATCAGTTTCTCACACTCTCTCCGATTCCCACAATAGCCCAGTGTTTTCAGGTCCGGAGATGTCTTCTACTCCCCTCATAAACCAGACATTCCAATCTGTCTAAAAGATATCTTCTCCTCCACAAATGGTACATCAAGGACCATTCTTATCTGTCAGAAAATATACATCATCCCTCTCCCTTAAACCTTCCGCGAGGTACAGACAATTAATTTGTTTTGCTTACATTTTCAGTAACAGCTTAACCAAGAGCCCATACATAATAGTATTAGAATAAATGGTTCTAATTGAAATGTATACATTATTAATCATTTGAACTATAATTTCCTCCAACATTAGGTGACCGTGATGGTTTGAGGGCCAGATTGGGAATTTTGCCATGACACCGGGGTTAACACCGCTACTCTTACGATAAGTGCCATGGGATCTTTAATGACCTCAGAGAGTCAGGACACCCGTTTTAACGTCCCGTTTAAGGGGTCTCCCCCTTCTCTGGAGATCGGAGCTGTTCTCGACCCAACCAACCAGCCATGGAGATACGTCACTCGCCGTGGAAGTCGAAAAAAGCGTTCTCTGGCAACGGGAGTCTCCTTGGAGATGTTGAGGCTGGACCTGACACAGACCAGAAACGGCTTTGCTACCCTGGATCCAGAGGTTCCGGCGCCTTCTTCCTTGGGGGCTTCCGATTCAAGATCGGATCTGGAGGTACCTGTGTCTTCGTCCTCTGTTCTGTCTGCCTCTCCGGTGGCTTGTACCTCAGGTTCAGATCAATCAATCAATAAATCAAACAAATGTATTTATAAAGCCCTTCTTAAAACAGCTGATGTCACAAAGTGCTGTACAGAAACCCAGCCTAAAACCCCAAACAGCAAGCAATACAGTGTAGAAGCATGGTGGCTAGGAAAAACTCCCTAGAAAGGCCAGAACCTAGGAAGAAACCTAGAGCGGAACCAGGCTATGAGGGGTGGCCCTTCCTCTTCTGGCTGTGTCGGGTGGAGATTATAACAGAACATGGCCAAGATGTTAAAAATGTTCATAGATGACCAGCACGGACAAATAATAATAATCAAAGTTGTTGTTGAGGGTGCAACAGGTCAGCACCTCAGGAGTAAATGTCAGTTGACTTTTCATAGCCGATCTTTCAGAGTATCTCTAAAGCTCCTGCTGTCTCTAGAGAGTTGAAAACAGCAGGTCTGGGACAGGTAGCACGTCCGGTGAACAGGTCAGGGTTCCGTAGCCGCAGGCAGAACAGTTGAAACTGGAGCAGCAGCACGGCCAGGTGGACTGGGGACAGCAAGGAGTCATCAGGCCAGGTAGTCCTGAGGCATGGTCCTCCTCCCCCGAGAGAAAGAAAGATCCTCGGAGCTCTTACCTTCATCAGACCATAAGGCTGCCTGAGAGACCGGCCCATTCAACATCACCAGCTGACATCATAGGCAATTCTATGGTGAGAAACATCTCCGTTCCCAAGGCAAAAACCCTGTGCTACCCAGGAGCACGAGTACAGGACGTCACAAGGCTGCTTCCAACTGTGCTACGACAATTGACGGGAGCTGACACTGTCGTAGTCCATGTGGTGTCATACGATATCAGGAAGGCTAGCTCAGAACATCTGAAAATGGAATATAAAAAACTGATTTTATCATTAAAAGACAATATTTTCAGGTACCATCATTGGGCCACGGGTGTGAAAGATTCAGCAGGCTACTGGCATTACACATCTGGCTACAAGATTACTGTACCTCTTCTGGAGTCACTTTTATAGATAACTTTGACACCTTCTGGAAACAGAAGATACTCTACAGGGCTGACAGAGTCCATCCAAATCATCTTGGCTCCTGGACTCTGTCCACGCATTTCAGGGCTGCGTTGAAACAATGACTTATCAATGACCCAAGACCAGCTCAGTTAATCCCTACCATTGTGACAATTAGTCATCATAATGTTGCATAAAATGTATATTATCCTAGGGGCGTTGGCAGACACAATGTAAGTAGCTTAATTTATGCCCCCCGAATTGCCCTTAATTCCTTTGATCCTTCAGCTATTGTATGCAGTAATCATGAGTAATCATGAGCCTATGAACCAGAGTTACACTGTTAACACTGAGATGGTGTGTAGGAAGACCACTTTGTGCAGCTCACCCTGTACTATCAGCTCCAATACAAATAACATGAGCAAGTCTACTTCTGATAAGCTTCCCAGTAAAGCATTAAAAACAATCAAGCAACCCAAAAAGTGCTAAAAAAACAGCCATATTAACATATGCAGCCTGAGAAATAAGGTCCACGAAGTCAATAACTAGCATGTAACAGATGACATTCATATTCTGACTATCTCTGAAACTCACTTAGATAATACCTTTGATGATACAGTGGTAGCAATACATGGTTTTAACGTCTACCGAAAAGACAGAAACGCCAACAGGGTGGTGTTGTGGTCTATATTCAGAACCACATTCCTGTAAAGCTTAGAGTCGATCTAATGTTAAATACTGTTGAAGTAATGTGGCTACAGGTTCATCTGCCTCACCTAAAGCCCATTCTTGTGGGAAGCTGCTACATACCACCAAGTGTTGACAGTCAGTATCTGGATAATATGTGTGAAATGCTTGATAATGTATGTGATATCAACATAGAAGTATATTTTCTGGGTATATTTTCTCATCAAGCTGCCCACTCAAAAAAAAAAATCAAATTGTAACCATTGCCTGCAACCTGGTTCAGGTTGTCAGTCAACCTACCAGGGTATTTACAAACAGCACAGGAATGAAATCATCGACATGTATTGATCACATCTTTACTAATGCTGCAGAAATTTGCTTTAATGCAGTATCCAAATCCATAGGATGTAGTGATCACAATATAATTGCCATATCTAGAAAAACAAAAGTTTAAAAGGTTGGGCCTAATATACTGTAAAAAAGGTCATACAATACGTTTTGTAGTGAATATTTTGATTCATATGTTGATGATGGTCTGTGGTGAGTAATGAGGAGCAACCAGATGCAGCACTTTACACATTTATGACATTGCTTATTCCAGTTATTAATAAGCACAAACCCATTAAGAAAATGACTGTGAAAACTGTTAAATCTCCTTGTACTGATAAGGATTTGAACATTTGTATGGTTGAGAAGGATGGGGCAAAAGGTATGGCAAATAAGTCTGACAGCCCAACTGATTGGCAAACGTACAGCAAATTAAGAAATCATGTGAATCAATTAAATAAAAACAAAGAGAAACTATGAAACAAAGATAAAGGATATAAAGAATGATAGTAAGACGCTTTGGAGCATCATAAATGACATTTTCGGAACAAAAGCCAACTCGGCTCCATCATTCATTGAATCAGATGGCTCATTCATCACAAAACCAACAGGGTGCACTACCCAACTACTTTGATGACTTTTTCATTGGCAAGATAAGCAAACTTAGGGATGCCATGCCAGCAACAAATGCTGACACTACACATCCAAGTATATCTGACCAAATGATGAAAGACAAGAATTGTGCTTATGAATTCCGTAAAGTTAGTGTGGAAGAGGTGAAAAAGAATATTGTTGTCTATCAACAATGACATGCCACCAGGGTCTGACAATCTGGATGGAAAATTACTGAAGATGATAGTGGATGATATTGCCACTCCTATTTGCCACATCTTCAGTTTAAGCCTACTAGAAAGTGTGTGCCCTCAGGCCTGGAGGGAAGCTAAAGTAATTTAGCTACCCAAGAATAGTAAAGCCCCATTTACTGGCTCAAATAGCCAACCAATCAGCCTGTTACCAACCCTTAGTAAACTTCTGGGAAAAAATGGTGTTGGACCAGATACAATGCTATTTCACAGTTAACAAATTGACAACAGACTTTCAGCACGCTTATAGGGAAGGACACTCAACAAGCACAGTACGTACACAAATGACTGATGATTGGCTGAGAGAAATTGATGATAAAATGATTGTGGGGGCTATTCTTATTAGACTTCAGTGCAGCTTTTGACATTATCGATCAAAGTCTGCTACTGGAAAAACATATGTGTTATGGCGTGACACCCCCTGCTACAATGTGGATAAATAGTTACTTGTCTAACAGAACACTGAGGATGTTCTTTAATGGAAGCCTCCCAAACATATTCCAGGTAGAATCAGGAATTCCCCAGGGTAGCTATTTAGGCCACTTACTTTTTTCAATCTTTACTAACATAATTCCACTGGCTATGAGTAAAGCCAGTGTGCCTATGTATGCGGATGACTCAACACTATACACGTCAGCTACTATAGCAATTGAAATGACTGCAACACTTAACAAAGAGCTGCAGTTAGTTTCAGAATGAGTAGCAAGGAATAAACTAGTCTTAAATATTTCCAAAAATAAAAGCATTGTATTTGGGACAAATCGTTCACTAAACCCTAAACCTCAACTATGTCTCGTAATGAATAATGTGGAAATGGAGCAAGTTGAGGTGGCTAAACTGCTTGGAGTAACCCTGGATTGTAAACTGTCATGGTCAAAACAAATTGATATAACAGTAGTTAAGATGGGGAGAAGTCTGTCCATAATAAAGCGTTTCTCTGCCTTCTTAAAACAACACTATCAACAAGACAGGTCCTACAGGCCCTAGTTTTGACGCACTTAGACTACTGTTCAGTTGTGTGGTCAGGTGCCACAAGGAGGGATCTGGAAAAATTGCAGTTGGCTCAGCACATGGCAGCACGGCTGGCCCTTAAAAGTACACGGAGAGCTAACATTAATAACATGCATGCTAATCTCTCATGGCTCAAAGTGGAAGAGAGATTGACTTCATCATTACTTTAAAAAAATTATCATATCTTTTAAATTTAATTTCCAAAACATACAATATACTTGCAGTGAAGCCTCTCAGTGAAGACTCCCATTCAGAGCGACACACAGAAGCACCCAGGTTCAATGCCCTGCTCAAGGGCACGTTGACAGATCATCCACCATGCCAAAAAATGTGAACCCCCCACAGTTCAAGAACCCCCCACAGTTCCCCTCCCACAGTCTCCCCCCGAGAAAAATATACAATTAATTCCATTCCCCAAGAACCCCCCCCCATATGCACCAACAACCAAGAGAATGAACTAAAGAGAAAGAAGAAAAAGGCAGAAGAAAACAGCAAACAACAATGCAAAAAATAAAAATGAACAAAGGACATCAAGGACAACTACAATCATATCCATATGTTTCCTTTAACATTTCAGATTAGTTTAATGAACTACATATTAGAAATACATGATAAGCGACTGCTTTCCCAGAGACAGATCAGGCCATCTCCATTTAGAATGCTTTTCACAATCTCCATTAAGGATAGTTTTAGTCCAGAACTAGGGTCTAGGAATTAAGCCATTCATTATTGAAAAAAGTTTGGAATTTCACTTACACATCAAATTGAGAAGTACCACAATCACTCCAGTTTTGATCATCTTGGTGAGTAGCTTTTACACATCTGATGCAGTTGTCCTCTGCCCATGAAATGCAAAAATGGCAAGTCTATACTCACAGACCTATCTGATAGGCTGGAGAAAACTATATCATGCTACACTTCCTGTTCAATTTTCCCACCAACAACCTGGTTTGTTATCTAAGGGACATATATACATTTATTGGGGGGAGGGGCTGGTCCAACTCAAAGTGTCAGAAAAAAGCACCCCCCTCCCCAAAGTGAAAAATATTTTCAAATGACCCTCCTGTTCTACTGTAAAATAGACTGAACACTCTCCTCCTTATAGAATTTACTCAAAATAATGTTTACACCCACAAATAACAATAACTGTGTTTATAAATGTGGATATTGACTTTGCCACTTTAGCTTGCTTTTGTGGCACAGTCGATGCCACGCAGGGCTACGGGCCTGAAGGTTGAGGGTTCACCGACCACCACAGATGTGCTCACTCTCCCTGCCTGTTTCATTACACTACGATCAGAGCCAGCTGCAAACAATGATCAGCTAGAGGGAATCAGATTTTCAACATTTTGATGCTGTATTTATAATTATATAAAATATATGCAATGGATTTTCCACCGACAAGTTTATGTGCCAATGCACCACACAACCAATAAACAAAGCTTACCGACTTCGGGCACTTCATTATCATGGTTTTCAGTTTCAACACCACAATAACTAGACTATGGCAATCTCTCGACAAACAGAAAATACATCCCTCCCTACCTTGTAGACTCACCAAGTATTGAAGGCTTTGCTTAACAATCTCTGAATGTCGTTAAACTTTTTGGTGGGTTTTTTCAGATGTCTCTTTCCATTCATCAATTGTCACGATCGTCGTAAAGAGGATGAGACCAAGGCGCAGCGCGAATAGAGTTTCACATATTTTTAATCAACTGAAACTCACCGAAACAAAACAACCCTAGACATACAAAACCCTAGACATACAACACTAGAGTACCCACCCTTGTCACACCCTGACCTAACCAAAATATATAGAAAACAGAGATATCTAAGGTCAGGGCGTGACATCAATTGGTCTGCTGCACAGTTTGGATTGATTGATTGACCTTATTTGTCAGTAAAGAAAATAAAAACATGTTTTGTGTATTGCACAATAAAGTCGGTGACCTATTTCCACTGTGGTCCTTATTTTGTACGTAAATATGTAAATACATCTACAAATACATAGAAGCAGACACATTACAGAGATAGAGACAAAAAATGCTCAACCTCCAGATGAGAGGGGAGTTCAGATACAATTCTTGTCCACCATGATATTCATATTTTATATATATACAGTTCAATTCGGAGGTTTACATTCACTTAGGTTGGAGTCATTAAAACTTGTTTTTCATCCACTCCATAAATTTCTTGTTAACAAACGCTAGATTTGGCAAGTTGATTAAGACATTTACATTGTGCATTACACAAGTAATTTTTCCAACAATTGTTTACAGACAGATTATTTCACTTATAATTCACTGTATCATAATTCCAGTGGGTCAGAAGTTAACATATACTAAGTTGACTGTGCCTTTAAACAGTAAACCTCCAATTGACTCAAAGGATGTCAATTATCCTATCAGAAGCTTCAAAAAGCATGACATAATTTTCAGGAATTTTCCAAGCTGTTTAAAGGCACAGTCAACTTAGTGTATGTAATCTGTCTGTAAACAATTGTTGGAAAAATGACTTGTGTCATGCAAAAAGTAGATATCCTAACCGACTTGCCAAAACTATAGTTTGTTAACAAGACATTTGTGCAGTGGTTGAAAAACGAGTTTTAATGACTCCAACCTAAATGTATGTAAACTTCTGACTTCAATTGTACGAAAAAACGAAAAACAGACTATTTTCACGGGATAAGACAAACACACATCCGACTGCTACGCCATCTTGTATTGTGTGTTGAAAGCATGGGGTGCTTCCACACTGGAAGTTCGAGACACTTGTAGAATCCATGCCAAGGCGCATTGAAGCTGTTCTGGTGACTCGCCCAATGCCCTATTAAGACACTTGGTGGGTGTTTCCTTTATTTTGGCAGCTACTTGTGGCATCTGGTTACATGAACACTGGAACAGCTGGATAGGGGAAATGTTTCGAGTCACACAAAAGGGAATATAACATTGTGGATAAAGTTTGTAATTACACAATCTCATGTATAAAACATCTTAAGACCTGCATCCCTACACTGAGAGCTTTGACGTTTCAAAATGACATATTTGGGTGTTTTTGGAACCTTTGTTCATGTTTTTTCAGGGCCTCTGTACCAAACAATAATGAGGAAGTGATTTGCTATTTGAGGTAAGACCCTTCTATAACATTCCATTTACATCATAAATAGACATTTGGTTGTAAAAAATAAATATCAAATCAAATCAAATGTTATAGGTCACATACACATATTTAACAGATGTTGTTGTGGGGGTAGCGCAGTGCTTGTAAATGCTTGTATCCTTTAAGACGTTGGGTTCCTGAGCGGTCCACTGGTTACTGCCTGTTTAGCCTGACACTTGAGAGCTTTCAGGTAATCAACCCAGTCTACCTTATAGATCCCAGACCACTTCGATATAGGACTTCACAGTGTAGTAGTTAAAACACCGACAAGGGAAACAAGTGCATTTTCAGTCAGATGTTTTCATGACAAAAACATTTCAATGAAACAGGACAAGTTAAAAGGCTGGAAATATATAGCAAATGTACTGTGCAGACAGACAGAAAAAATAAGAAATTCATTGTTATAGTTAGTTAGACAAATGTATTTAAGTTTTAAACCACAATGATACAATTATACAAAATAAAGATATTTTTAAAACCACATTGAGACCACATTTGAGACAATAAAAACAATCACGGTCAAAAATGGTACAGGTATCACCAAAATATATTACATAATCTATACAAATGTATCCATACAACAACAAAAAGTAATGTGGATAGGACGATTAGGCACTTAAAAATAAACTATATATGAGACACCATAGTATACAGTAACATGTAAGCTACGGTGGGGACTTTATGACAAAACAGGCTTGTCAGGTTAATCGAAGAAATGGGTCACGGGTTGGACAATTTTACAGGAAGTATTGAACACTATGTTCCAGCCAATGAGGTATGTTTTCAAGTTTGAATATTTGATCTTTGGTTGTCATTTAAGCACGGACCAAACAAACCCCACCTCCCCAAATGTTACATACCACGATGGTCAGATTAGGAGTTGCTGTGAATATTCTCAGTGCAGTGTGTAAGTACAATTTCATCACTGGTAGAATATTAAAAAATGTTTTGTTGTGGTGCTGTGCAATTCAATACAATTCAAGCTTCTTGAAGGGTAGGATAAATGTACATTTAGAACGTTCAACCAACACACATACCATCTAAAAATGAATTATAACTTGAGTCAGTGCAAATAAACAAAGAAAGCAAAATAAATGTATTTCATCTGGAATGAATTTCACAGACTACTGTTTTCTCTTGTTTAACATGTGTCCTTGTCTGTGTGATAACTACAGTATGCTTGTGTTTCTGTTTCCATTTCATTTAGATGTAGACCCTGCTAAGTCCAGTGACCACTGTTCAACTTGGTGATCCTGTAACCCTGCTATGTGTTTTCCCAGAAGAACAATTCAGCGATGAGCAAATGCACTGGTACAAGCAAACTATGGGAGGAATTCCACAACATTTCGCATCAATGCTGCAATATTTTACAGAGCCTGTGTTTCACTTTGGATTGAATAATGCACACTTCAATGTAAAATTGGATCAGATCATGTTTTGCCTTAATATCATGAAGATGATCCCAGAAGATGAAACCATGTACTATAGTGCAATTGGAAGACAGATGACTGTGGAATTTAGAGATGGCACATATCTGTCTTTGAAAGGTAACATTATTTTAATATAAATGTTATAAGTTATGTTAATTGGACAATAATTTGTTCAGTAATTAAACAAAATATTTGCTCAGTACATATGTAATTTCTCAGCCTATGGAAAGATTGCAGTCAAATATGTTTATCTTATACTATTTTAAATTCTGATAATTACTCATTATGTTATGATTAATTTAGGAAATGGTTAGAAGTATGACTACAAGACAGTGGACCAGCAGCCAGAGTCTGACCCAGTCCATCCAGGAGACTCTTATTTCAATGTTTATCACAACAGTTTTGTTTGTTAAGTTATCCATAGTTATAGATGCTGAGGGTGCTACATACATATGATTCTAGAAAGCCAAACTGCAATAATTTTGTATTCACGTGACACTGACATTTCTTTCATAAAAACAACCCCAATTAGGTGTCAGTTAGAAAAGGTCACACTACCAGACTGTAGAGCAACAGCCAGTGTCTGACCCAGTCCAACCAGAAGTTTCTGTGACTCAACGGTGTACAGTACTCTCTGAGACCTGTACAGGAGAACATAGTGTGTACTGGTTTAGAGCTGGATCAGGAGAATCCCATCCAGGAGTCATTTACACCCCTGGGAACAGGAGAGATGGGTGTAAGAAGAACCCTGAGACTCCCTCTCCTACACAGAGCTGTGTCTACAGCCTCTCCAAGAACAACCTCAGTCTCTCTGATGCTGGGACTTACTACTGTGCTGTGTCTAAATGCGGGGAGATCCTGTTTGGTGAAGGAACAAAACTTAACATCATTAAAGGTACAACTTTTTATTAAATTGATAAAGCAAATATTCAAGCATATTTTATAGATACCATTATTTAGTTTAAATGGGTCAAAGTGAAATAAACTGTGTTATCAACTATGCAAGCTTAACATAAAACATTAAAAAACATGTTAAATGTATTTTTGTACCAGGAAACACAGTGGATCCCATTGTCCTCAGCTTGGGAGCAGCAGTGACTGTGTGTGTGATTGTCATTTTTATTCTTTCTTGTACCAACAACAAGAGACAAACATGTTATCATTGTAAAGGTAAGTCATTTTAGACATACATATCTATTTGTTAATTTCAAAAGTGTTAGCTATGATCATTTAAATGTAAAGTCTCACCTCATTTTCTGATTCAGCGTTGAATGTTATACTGTACATTCCATCTCCATTTTCATGCTTGGGTTTCTATCTGTTGATACAGCAAGTGTCTCTCAGCATATTCACCATGATGATAACCTCTCATCAGAGCAGTCAAGTGGTCAGGTATGTAACATCTGTATTATCCAGTGTGTGAAAACAAGAGGTACATTACCTGTTACACATGAGTGTGCATATGTAACCGATGTGAAATGGCTAGCTAGGTAGCGGTGGTGCGCGCTAATTGCGTTTCAATCGGTGACATCACTCACTTTGAGACCTTGAAGTAGTGGTTCCCCTTGCTCTGCAAGGGCTGTAGCTTTTGTGGAGTGATGGGTAAAGATGCTTCGAGGGTGACTGTTGATGTGTGCAGAGGATCCCTGGTTCGAGCCCAGGTTGGGGGCGAGGAGAGGGTCGGAAGCTATATCGTTACACATATTAGTGTATATATGTATATTTGTGCATAAATGACAAAGTACAGCAGTAACCAATGAGATGTTGCAGCAGTGTTGTGGGGCTTTAAGACGTTAAATTACCCTCATATTCAATAGCTTATTTATTGTCCAGAAATCTGTAGTGTAACTTCAAATATTTTCTTGAACAATGTCAACATGCTGAAAACATCGGTTTAGTTATTGGGTTTACAAAGTAAAGGCTTTAGAAACGTTTTTTGTTTGATTAAAACATTGGTTTTGCATAGCCATAGCTTGTCATTAACTAGTAGGAAAAAATATGTCACTAAGACCGGGGTTCAATCTGATACACATTCGATCTGTGTTATAGCACAGCTGACAAAAACGCTGCATTGTTGGTGTTCCAGCTCCCTGTGCTAATAATTGAATCCTAGACTCAGAATGCACATTTCCCTTGACCATGTTATTGTTAATGTTATTATTTTACTTTTTCTGTTGTTGTGCACAATGGAGTTATTATTTACTGTACTCTATTCCTTAAGTGCCAAAGACATCTCTGTTAAATTACCCTACATTGCATTTCTCTGAGAAGAAAACTAAAAGAGGAAGAAAGAAGAGAGAGACACAACAGGAGAGTGTGTACTCTGATGTCAGGTACTCAGATTGGGACTGAACTTTGTTTCAGATACAGCACGGACAAAATTATGTCAGTCAAGCATCAGTAAAAAAGCAGTCAAAGCATTTCTGTATGGTTTTCGCTTTGTGCATGGGGGCATTGTCATGCTGAAACAGGAAAGGGACTTCCCCAAACAAAGTTGAAGGACAGAATCATCTGGAATGTCATTGTATTCAGTAATGTTAAGATTTCCCTTCACTGGAACTAAGGGTGCTTGCCCGAACCATGAAAAACAGCCCCAGACCATTATTTCTCCTCCACCAAACTTTACAGATTGCACTATGCATTGGGGCAGGTAGCGTTCTCCTGGCATCCGCCAAACCCAGATTCGTCTGTTGGACGGCCAGATATTGAAGCGTGATTCATCACTCCAGAGAATGCGTTTCCACTGCTCTAAAGTCCAATGGCGGCGAGCTTTACACCACTCCAGCCGATGCATGGCATTGCGCTTGGTGATCTTAGGCTTGTTTGTGGCTGCTCTGCCATGGAAACCCATTTCATTAAGCTCCCGTTGAACAGTTCTTGTGCTGACTTTGCTTCCAGAGGCAGTTTGGAACTCAGAGGTGAGTGTTGCAACCAAGGACAGACGATTTTTACGCGCTATGCTTTTCAGTATTCGGAAGTCCTGTTCTATAACCTTGTGTAGCCTATCACTTTGCAGGCTGAGCCGTTGTTGCTCCTAGATGTTTCCACTTCACAATAACAGCGCTTACACTTGACCGGGGCAGCTCTAGCAGGGCGGAAACTTGATGAACTAACTTGTTGGAAAGGTGGCATTCTATGACAGTGCCACGTTGAATGTGACTGAGCTCTTCAGTAAAGCCATTCTGCTGCCAATGTTTGTCTATGGAGATTGCATGGCAGTGTGTCAAATTATAGGTAAAACCATTTTATTCGAATCATTTTTATGCCACCAAATAAATTCATTTTTTTTTTAATAATATCTCTTTAAGGCAATAATGTCACTTAAATAAGTTAATTTACATAAGAGATTATGCTAAGATCTTACTGAGGAGAGGCAATTAAGATAGGTGGGCTAAGAAGTAGGCCTAGTAAACCATGCAAAAGGCATTATGGTCAAATAGAGATAGATGACATAGCTATGGTATCAATTAGTAGGCCTAAAGCATTCAGCCAACAGATTACAGTAAGAGAAGCATTATAGAACTATAGTCCCAGATACATATCACTGGTCTTTTGATTACACTAACTGCTTATTGGTTGGGAATGGAACAGGAAATGTTGAACTTTATTTTTTTTCAACCAATCAGGTAATTCTTAGAATTGAAACCAGCCTATATTTCGCTTTACATTAGTCATTTCACTTGGGGACTGTAGACCAACTGTTGTTACAACACATCAAGATGATCAGAATCAACCTTGTTTGGATGTTAGTCAGTCAAATCTGTAAGTACCAGTTTAACCAACGGTCCCATATTGTACTGTCTTACTGGAGAGAAACATGTAAAACTGATCATATAATGATGTCTGATTGAAAAGTTATGTCTTCAGATTCAATATGATGCAATTACGATGGCAATATATTTGTGGGCAATTCAAGTGCAAAGATTAGATCACAATATTTATAATGTATATGTATATATATGATATATATATATATATTTTAAACTAATTGTCTGAATGAATGTTTAACATAGCTGAAAAAATGATTTCTTTCAATTTTTGTGTAGTCTTGATTCACTCTGAAGAAGTTCCTCTACAAATTCCACTGACCGCAGCTCAGCTCGGAGAGTCTGTATCTCTTCCATGTTTCTTCTCAGAGACAATTGATTATTTCCAATGGCTCTACTGGTACAAGCAAACTGCTGGTCAAATGCCCCAAGTTGTGGCAACTGTAGAAAAGAGAAAATCAGCTGATTTTGTTCTTAATGGAGAGTTTAACAACATACGTTTCACAATGGAGAAAGTAAAAGTTGGATATATTCTCATCATCAACAATATCAGCAGATCAGATGAGGCAGCATACTTCTGTGGAATAGGAACAGTGTATGAGATGAAGTTTAGAAATGGAACATTTTTGGCTGTAAAAGGTAACTTGATTTCAGTAATATGATTTATCTCAATGTTTACCACACCAGTTTTGTTAAGTTATCCATAGTTATAGATGCTGAGGGTGCTACATACATATGATTCTAGAAAGCCAAACTGCAATAATTGTGTATTCACGTGACACTGACATTTCTTTCATGAAAACAACATCAATTAGGTGTCAGTCAGAAGAGGTCACACTACCAGACTGTAGAGCAACAGCCAGTGTCTGACCCAGTCCAACCAGGAGACTCTGTGACTCTACAGTGTACAGTACTCTCTGAGACCTGTACAGGAGAACACAGTGTGTACTGGTTTAGAGCCGGATCAGGAGAATCCAATCCAGGAGTCATTTACACCTCTGGGAAAAGGAGTGATGAGTGTAAGAAGAGCCCTGAGACTCCCTCTCCTACACAGAGCTGTGTCTACAGCCTCTCCAAGAACAACCTCAGTCTCTCTGATGCTGGGACTTACTACTGTGCTGTGGCCACATGTGGGGAGATCCTGTTTGGCAATGGAACTAACCTAAATATTGGTGGGTAATGAATATTTTGAGTTGTAGTGTAGAAAGTAGGACTATTTAAGTGGTGCATATAGCATAGGGGTTGAAGTACATTTTGCTATGACAATATTCTCATCATTGACCAGAAAATAATGTTATATACTGTATATTCAAAAAATGCTAAAAACAAAATACAATCTATTGATAGCTAAACTTAACTTTAAACACAAGCTATTTAATCAAATATCTCCTTCAATATGTGGCTTCAGTCAATCAATGTATTTAATATGATAATAATAATAAGTTATTTAGCTTGTAATCAAACAAACATTCAACACAACAAATTTAAATTGAGATGATGGGGATGGAGATTGAATGTCTATAGTTAGCTGGGGAGGATGGAATGGGAGTTGAGTCAGTTTGGGTTGGAAAGGCAGTATAGTTTGAGCAGAAGGGGCATCGATGGTACAGAAAGAGAGAGACATAGACAGTCTGACAAACAGGCCAGTAGCTCTTCATCGGAGCACCACACCTGCTTCTCCTGCATTCAGTTCCTCCATAGAAGCCGCTCCTTTCTGTCGGTACTGGTTCTCCATTACAAAAAATGTAGCAACCACCTGGGTGATGACATGGCTGCTGAAAAGTGCTGGAAATGCCACCACACATCAACAGTGGTTAGGAACAGTCCCTGATCCTCTTCTGCCATCTCCAGACACGGATTTCAGTCCTTGTTATCTTTTGGTAGGCCGTCAATTGTAAATAAGAATTTGTTCTTAACTGACTTGCTAAATAAAAGGTTAAAAAAATAAAATAATAATAACAGAACATTCAAAACCAAAACATTAATTAAAAAAAATACAACAAGAAAACACTTTAAAATAAAGAAAATATGTACAATATTTACAGAGCTCTATGCCTAGACGACCTCATGACGCCATAGTCGATATGGAGGAGACAAATTTTGAGGGTGCTATATATTTCTCACTTACTATTTTATTTTAATATATGGGTGGTATATGTCTCTTACTCTTTATGTTAATATAAGGGTGGTATATATATATATATATCTCTTACTATTTTATTTTTTTATACAAGGTTGGTATATATCTTTCTTACTATGTTATATTAATATAAGGGTGGTATGTATTTATCTTACTATTTTATTTTCATATAAGGTTGGTATATATCTCTCTTACTATTTTAGTTTAATATAAGGTTGGTATATATCTATCTTACTATTTTATTTTAATAGAAGGGTGGTATAAATATTTACTATTACTATTTCATTTTAATAGAAGGGTGGTATAAATATTTACTATTACTATTTCATTTTAATATAAGGGTGGTATGTATCTCTCCTACTATTTTAGTCTAATATAAAGGTGATATAAATCTCCTAATGTTTTACTTTAACATAAGGGTATATATTTGTATCTATTTATTACATTTTTCTTCCTTTTAGGAAGATCTCTGGATCATTTTGTCATTGGACTGGGAGTGACATCGGTTTTCTGTGTGATTGTAATCATTGTCCTCATCTTCACCAGAAATACAAAGACATTTTGTGAACATTATCAAGGTGAGTTCTTTGGCATTACAAACTGTAGATGAACACCTAAAACATTTAAAGATTAATACCTAATACTTGTCACCAACTATTGTGCCTCTGTCTTCTACCAATCTTGACTTTTGTCATGTTGATGCTGTTTTTATTCATGTTAACAGTGAGTGTTGCACAGCATATTGGACATGACAACACAACCACCGAATGTGATCAGGTATATAAATGCAATTGTTATAATTTTGGCCTGTTTGTAGAAGATGATACTAGATACTCCATTTACCTGACAAGTATTATTATTATGACTACATTTATTTCTAAAAAAAACATTATGATGATTCACAGGATAAAGATGGAGTTACATTGAATTATGCTGCATTGAATTTCTCTGAGAGGAAAACTAAAAGAGGAAGAAAGAAGAAAGAGACACAACAGGAGACTGTGTACTCTGATGTCAGATACTCAGACTGGGACTGAACATTGTTTATGTGCAGAGGAATGGATGTAGTTTGGTCAAGAAACTCTTGTTAAGATGTATATAATGTATTCAGACAGTCATGACATTTGATACACTATAATGTATCATAGAATAAGCTTGTTCTTCTAGGAGTGTTCTCTATCAGAGCACCACTGTTATGGAATGGCTTGTCCTGTGAGGTAGAGGGCCAGAAACCATTGAGGTCTTTAAATCATGCCGGAAAATCTACCTTTTTAGCTTGGTCTTTAATCTTAATCTGTGATTGTATTGTTATTTTAGACTTCCTTATTGATTCTATATTCTTCTCTTGTATCATATCTCTTGCATCTCAGCCTTTTGCTTAGACATACTGTTTAACTGTGAGCCAACTCAGTGGCCTTGTGCTTATTGTCCACCGTGAGATTAGAGGGTTTGATCCCCGGTCGAGTCATACCAATTACTCTAAAAATGTGCCTGCATAACAGAATGGTGCCTGCATAACAGAATGGTGCCTGCATAACAGAATGGTGCCTGCATAACAGAATGGTGCCTGCATAACGGTATGGTGCCTGCATAACGGTATGGTGCATGCATAACGGTATGGTGCCTGCATAACACTATGGTGCCTGCATACCACTATGGTGCCTGCATAACACTATGGTGCCTGTATACCACTATGGTGCCTGCATAACACTATGGTGCCTGCGTAACACTATGGTGCCTGCATAACACTATGGTGCCTGCATAACACTATGGTGCCTGTATACCACTATGGTGCCTGCATAACACTATGGTGCCTGCATTACACTATGGTACCTGCATAACACTATGGTGCCTGCATAACACTATGGTGCCTGCATAACGATATGGTGCCTGCATAACGATATGGTGCCTGCATAACACTATGGTGCCTGCATACCACTATGGTGCCTGCATAACACTATGGTGCCTCCATACCACTATGGTGCCTGCATACCACTATGGTGCCTGCAAACCACTATGGTGCCTGCATACCACTATGGTGCCTGCATACCACTATGGTGCCTGTATACCACTATGGTGCCTGTATACCACTATGGTGCCTGCATAACACTATGGTGCCTGCATAACACTATGGTGCCTCCATACCACTATGGTGCCTGCATACCACTATGGTGCCTGCAAACCACTATGGTGCCTGCATACCACTATGGTGCCTGCATACCACTATGGTGCCTGTATACCACTATGGTGCCTGCATAACACTATGGTGCCTGCATAACACTATGGTGCCTGCATAACACTATGGTGCCTTCATAACACTATGGTGCCTGCATAACGATATGGTGCCTGCATAACGATATGGTGCCTGCATAACGATATGGTGCCTGCATAACACTATGGTGCCTGCATACCACTATGGTGCCTGCATAACACTATGGTGCCTCCATACCACTATGGTGCCTGCATACCACTATGGTGCCTGCAAACCACTATGGTGCCTGCATACCACTATGGTGCCTGCATACCACTATGGTGCCTGTATACCACTATGGTGCCTGTATACCACTATGGTGCCTGCATAACACTATGGTGCCTGCATAACACTATGGTGCCTCCATACCACTATGGTGCCTGCATACCACTATGGTGCCTGCAAACCACTATGGTGCCTGCATACCACTATGGTGCCTGCATACCACTATGGTGCCTGTATACCACTATGGTGCCTGCATAACACTATGGTGCCTGCATAACACTATGGTGCCTGCATAACACTATGGTGCCTTCATAACACTATGGTGCCTTCATAACACTATGGTGCCTGCATAACGATATGGTGCCTGCATAACGATATGGTGCCTGCATAACGATATGGTGCCTGCATAACGATATGGTGCCTGCATAACGATATGGTGCCTGCATAACGATATGGTGCCTGCATAACGATATGGTGCCTGCATTTTAGACTTCCTTATTGATTCTATATTCTTCTCTTGTATCATATCTCTTGCATCTTAGCCTTTTGCTTAGACATACTGTTTAACTGTGAGCCAACTCAGTGGCCTTGTGCTTATTGTCCACCGTGAGATTAGAGGGTTTGATCCCCGGTCGAGTCATACCAATTACTCTAAAAATGGGACTGGATGCCTCTCTGCTTGGCACTCAGTATAAAGGAGACGGATTGGGTTAAGTGTCCTGTCCAGGAGGTGTACTTGTACATCAAGCTGCCTTCCGCTATTGAATATTGAACCTATGAGCAGTTCTGGCTCGGACAAGGATTTCTTACTTAACTATTTTTCTACAGTAAAGTTTGTTGCAATTTAACTGTATTTCAAATACAATTAGAGTTGATCAGCCCCCATTTGAAGTCATTTTTCTCTATTTGAAATAATGTATAATTGTATTATGGTTCTATTTGTATTGTTTTAATCCTTTTTCCCAAATGTTTAATTGTTGTGATATTTTCTGTAACCCATGAAACAAACAATAAGATAGCATACCTTCTTAAACATTGTATTTAATGTAGGTTAATTACATTTGACTGTATTTCTTGAGTTCCAACAGTATGTTTATGTCACGTTGGAATGAAGAGATTCGGGAGACAGGCGCAGGAATACATAATAGTTTTTTTTATCAGAGGTGTCGACTCGAGTCACATGACTTGAACCAGAGTCAGACTCGAGTCACAAATATGATGATTTGCAACTCGACTTTGACTTTAACACCAATGATTCATGACTTAACTTGGACTTGAGCCCTTTGACTCGAACTGACTTGATACCCTCCACAAGCCCAAATATAAAAAATGATGCTATTAAAAAAAGTGTGCAGCGCATCAACTCTTCATTTAATGGATTACAGTTAGAATCGGACAGCAGCCAATCAAATTGTGCCAGCTGAGAAAAAGTTGCGCGTGGCAATGCAGATGAATGTCAGTGGGTGAATTCAGTCGGAGCCCTTAGAAAGATGATACCCCAAATGATTATATTCGTATATGAAGACTATACTATAGTCAACAACAAAACAGATTGCAACTAGCAAAACCTGTGGGAAGAAAATTAGACGGAGACGCAACATCTTCCAACTTGGTTCGACATTTGAAGCTGCACAAAGTCGTGACTAATATAGCCGACAGCTATATATAACTTTGCTTGTATAGCATGTAGGCTAAGTAACATTAAGTCAATGAGCCTCCACACAGTCAGTCAGGGAACGTGATCATTGCACCCAAGATTGAGCTACAACTGGCTAGGCAGTTTGTAGCCTAAATCCTGCCTGATGTTACTGCTGATGCTACTGCGAAAGTCAATCTCTATGATGCAGTCTTTCTCATGGCTACCCATGTATTTCCATGGAAATATGTTTATTTGGAAAGTAATAAATATATTTTTTAAGCATTCACGATTTGCGTAAATGTAGTATACTATTACTCGTTAAAAATATTAAATGGTATTACATTGTGTTTGAGTGCATTATGACTTGCTTAGGACTCGAAACTCAAAGTTTCGAGTCTTGCCTGTATTGACTTGGGACTTGAGTGCTAAGACTTGATACTTACTTGTGACTTGTAAAACAATGACTTGGTCCCACCTCTGGTTTTTATTGTACCCAAATTACGGCATACCGTGTAAAGGCATGGGGACGAAGACTAAACAAACACTAAAGAAAACAAAGGGTAGAAACCCAAACAAAAGAGCGAGGAGTACCTCGAGTAAATAACACAAGCACACAATGATTAACACACAGGACGAGACCCGTAATCATCTGCGCAATACACCGTGGCACAAAAGCCAAAACACACATAGAACAGGTACTCACAAGAAACAACGGACATTTGAACAATAATTGACCGCCCAATGGAAACCAAAGACACACTTATGCAAGCACTAATCAGTGGGAATAGGGGACAGGTGTGCGTAATGAAAGTTCCGGAGAGATCCGTGACAGTTTATAGCTATAATGTACCAGAATTTAGGTACCTGTAGGTCTATATCAAATCATCTAACCAACTTTATCGTCTGATTCATCACATTATTTACAATGGAGCTTTTAATAATGGTACAAAGGTTGATTTACACAACTGTCATCAAAGATATTCTCTTTGAAATGGATTACTAATTAAACATACTTGCATTTACACTTAATTTCTGAAATAATCAAAGAAACAAAATAGCACAACTCTGGGAATTACACCCCTTTAAACTATAGAAAACAAACTGTGATCGATGTCTGTAAAAAAAGATTAGCTTGTTTCTGTGATGTTGCAACTTCCAATAGTGGAACAACAGGATAGTCCCCCAATTCTTTCATTTATTTCTCCTGGTTCCAGTTGTCTTGGTGGTAAAGGTCACTCCAGTGTATTGTAGCCGGTCACCACTGAATCCCTGGGCAGAAACATGGAGAAAAAAACAATTCCTAAGATAAGTGAATAATGTCCAAAAGACTTGATGTTGATCATTAAGTAAGATAGTTGTCACATACTTTTTTGTAAGCTAGTATTTGTACCTGTTGACCTAACTGGTCAGCACCGAGAATGGCATCACAGATTTGTTGAGATGTGCCATCTGTTTCCATTGCAGAGTTAATTGAAATGATTAGAAAATAAAAACATTTAATCATAAAATTAACAACATAGTGTGATTTATCCAGACACAGCTGGATTAGTAAAAGTGCACATGAGAGAAAAAAGTACCAAGAATGGAGTCTGCATAACAGTGTGGTACCTGCATACCACTATGGTGCCTGCATAACAGAATGGTGCCTGCATAACAGAATGGTGCCTGCATAACAGAATGGTGCCTGCATAACAGAATGGTGCCTGCATAGCGGTATGGTGCCTGCATAACGGTATGGTGCCTGCATAACGGTATGGTGCATGCATAACGGTATGGTGCCTGCATAACACTATGGTGCCTGCATACCACTATGGTGCCTGCATAACACTATGGTGCCTGTATACCACTATGGTGCCTGCATAACACTATGGTGCCTTCATAACACTATGGTGCCTGTATACCACTATGGTGCCTGCATAACACTATGGTGCCTGCATAACACTATGGTGCCTGCATAGCACTATGGTGCCTGCATAACACTATGGTGCCTGCAAACCACTATGGTGCCTGCATACCACTATGGTGCCTGCATACCACTATGGTGCCTGCATACCACTATGGTGCCTGTATACCACTATGGTGCCTGCATAACACTATGGTGCCTGCATAACACTATGGTGCCTTCATAACACTATGGTGCCTTCATAACACTATGGTGCCTGCATAACGATATGGTGCCTGCATAACGATATGGTGCCTGCATAACGATATGGTGCCTTCATAACAGTATGTTGGAAATGTGTGAGCAAGTTGACACTGACACAATGTCAGAGATATATAAAGATAAACGGGAAATTAGAGCACTTGACTTGTAACCAGCTCACACTCTTTGAATAGCTGCTCTGAGCTTATTGTCTCTAGACTGGTTGCTGAGGACACTAATAAATCAAACTTTTATTAGACTACAGGATAATTTTCAAACAAGTAAGTATTTCTTCCAACCAAATTGTGTACATAGGAACTACATTATTTAAAAAACGAAATGGTCCAACTGTGAATAGTCTCCCAACATGATGCTTTGTTTAAAATTCAATGTTTCATGTAGTCAAAAAATGTCAAATTATAGCACCAGTTTAATACTCACCGTTTGTTTCCTTTTGACTTGAGTGGATGAACAACAGTAACACAGCATTCAGCATTAATGGTCCACACAGACTAATACCAACTGGAACCAGTGCATTACAGTCCATCCCTACTACAAATACATGGTGAACATAATAACAATACAATGAAAACAGCTTTTTATGATCTAATAACAAAATAATAATAATGAACAACAGGAACTTATGTCCAACCTTTTAAAAGGCTCCATTGTAACTTCCATATAAATGTGCAAATATCATAGTAGGCATTTTAATTGATTGTTGACCTCTATTTGTGATTAAGCCGCAATGTATATCTGTTCAAGGCTTCTTCCCATCTGGTCTGAAGGTCTGAAGTCAAAGACCAACCTGATAGGCTGGTGTAAAAAAACACAACACTTCCTGTTACATTTCCGAACTAGCAACAGTATTTTTGATTACACAAACACCTACAGTGTTTCATTTGGGCCATTATTCTGGTATTTGCTAAAGTATCTGCACTTTTCAATGTATCTACATATAGAGGCCTGCA
The DNA here is from genome assembly GCF_034236695.1 of Oncorhynchus nerka. Taxonomy (NCBI): domain Eukaryota; kingdom Metazoa; phylum Chordata; class Actinopteri; order Salmoniformes; family Salmonidae; genus Oncorhynchus; species Oncorhynchus nerka. The sequence goes on from NC_088401.1 coordinate 69,837,177, forward strand.
ACTCTTTCCTGAACTACTTTACAAGAGGGTAATGTCAAATAGGCTTCATTGCTATTTGTACAGCTTTCAGATAATGTTATGCCAAAAGTAGTCACTGCTTGTCACGGTTTTCTTCCTGTGAAGGAGAGGCGGACCAAAACGCAGCGTGGTAAGTGTCCATGGTTTTAATAGGAAAACGCAAACATGAACACAACTACAAAACGTGAAAACCCAAAACAAGAAACGTGAAAACCCAAAACAAGAAACGTGAAAACCCAAAACAGTCCCGTGTGGCACAAACACTGACACAGGAAACAATCACCCACAAAATACCCAAAGAATATGGCTGCCTAAATATGGTTCCCAATCAGAGACGACGATAAACACCTGCCTCTGATTGAGAACCAATCTAGGCAACCATAGACTTACCTAGACACCTAAACTGAACACAACCCCATAAATCTACAAAAAACCCTAGACAAGTCAAAACACATAAATCACCCATATCACACCCTGGCCTAACCAAAATAATAAAGAAGGGGAATAGCCAACAAAAAGTTCTCAAAGTTCTGAGCTCATTGTACCTTTATTGTACAGGTAATATAATAATCATGATGGCACAACATCAACTCTAATATTATCTTTTGTCAGAAATTACACCTAGTTAAAGGTAATTGTCTTCCAACGATACCTATGTATTAACCTGGTGGTTACATAGACAGGTAGAGTGTAAGTACAGCAATGGTACACGTGTTACAGAGATCCTACCCGACAAACTGGATAGCATAGGACAGTGCTATTCTACTCCAGGCCTTTATGGTCAAGGAATAGCTGCTTTAGCTGCTTTAGGACGAGGTCAAGGAAAGATCAAGGCCACAATTAAATTAACATATAAAAGGGCCTCACTCAGAATATTTATCAATAACTTCCAATGGTGCAGTATATATATATATATTTTTTTTTTCTTCACCTTTATTTAACCAGGTAGGCAAGTTGAGAACAAGTTCTCATTTACAATTGCGACCTGGCCAAGATAAAGCAAAGCAGTTCGACAGATACAACGACACAGAGTTACACATGGAGTAAAACAAACATACAGTCAATAATGCAGTATAAAGAAGTCTATATACGATGTGAGCAAATGAGGTGAGAAGGGAGGTAAAGGCAAAAAAGGCCATGGTGGCAAAGTAAATACAATATAGCAAGTAAAACACTGGAATGGTAGTTTTGCAATGGAAGAATGTGCAAAGTAGAAATAAAAATAATGGGGTGCAAAGGAGCAAAATAAATAAATAAATGAAATACAGTTGGGAAAGAGGTAGTTGTTTGGGCTAAATTATAGGTGGGCTATGTACAGGTGCAGTAATCTGTGAGCTGCTCTGACAGTTGGTGCTTAAAGCTAGTGAGGGAGATAAGTGTTTCCAGTTTCAGAGATTTTTGTAGTTCGTTCCAGTCATTGGCAGCAGAGAACTGGAAGGAGAGGCGGCCAAAGAAATAATTGGTTTTGGGGGTGACTAGAGAGATATACCAGCTGGAGCGTGTGCTACAGGTGGGAGATGCTATGGTGACCAGCGAGCTGAGATAAGGGGGGACTTTACCTAGCAGGGTCTTGTAGATGACATGGAGCCAGTGGGTTTGGCGACGAGTATGAAGCGAGGGCCAGCCAACGAGAGCGTACAGGTCGCAATGGTGGGTAGTATATGGGGCTTTGGTGACAAAACGGATTGCACTGTGATAGACTGCATCCAATTTGTTGAGTAGGGTATTGGAGGCTATTTTGTAAATGACATCGCCAAAGTCGAGGATTGGTAGGATGGTCAGTTTTACAAGGGTATGTTTGGCAGCATGAGTGAAGGATGCTTTGTTGCGAAATAGGAAGCCAATTCTAGATTTAACTTTGGATTGGAGATGTTTGATGTGGGTCTGGAAGCGGAGTTTACAGTCTAACCAGACACCTACGTATTTGTAGTTGTCCACGTATTCTAAGTCAGAGCCGTCCAGAGTAGTGATGTTGGACAGGCGGGTAGGTGCAGGTAGCGATCGGTTGAAGACCATGCATTTAGTTTTACTTGTATTTAAGAGCAATTGGAGGCCACGGAAGGAGAGTTGTATAGCATTGAAGCTTGCCTGGAGGGTTGTTAACACAGTGTCCAAAGAAGGGCCAGAAGTATACAGAATGGTGTCGTCTGCGTAGAGTTGGATCAGAGACTCACCAGCAGCAAGAGTGACCTCATTGATGTGTACAGAGAAGAGAGTCGGTCCAAGAATTGAACCCTGTGGCACCCCCATAGAGACTACCAGAGGTCCGGACAGCAGACCCTCCGATTTGACACACTGAACTCTATCAGAGAAGTAGTTGGTGAACCAGGCGAGGCAATCATTTGAGAAACCAAGGCTGTCGAGCCTGCCGATGAGGATGTGGTGATTGACAGAGTCGAAAGCCTTGGCCAGATCAATGAATACGGCTGCACAGTAATGTTTCTTATCGATGGCGGTTAAGATATCGTGGACCTTGAGCGTGGCTGAGGTGCATCCATGACCAGCTCTGAAACCAGATTGCATAGCAGAGAAGGTATGGTGAGATTCGAAATGGTCGGTAATCTGTTTGTTGACTTGGCTTTCGAAGACCTTAGAAAGGCATGGTAGGATAGATATAGGTCTGTAGCAGTTTGGGTCAAGAGTGTCCCCCCCCTTTGAAGAGGGGGATGACCGCAGCTGCTTTCCAATCTTTGGGAATCTCAGACGACACGAAAGAGAGGTTGAACAGGCTAGTAATAGGGGTGGCAACAATTTCGGCAGATAATTTTAGAAAGAAAGGGTCCAGATTGTCTAGCCCGGCTGATTTGTAGGGGTCCAGATTTTGCAGCTCTTTCAGAACATCAGCTGAACGGATTTGGGAGAAGGAGAAATGGGGAAGGCTTGGGCGAGTTGCTGTTGGGGGTGCAGTGCTGTTGACCGGGGTAGGAGTAGCCAGGTGGAAAGCATGGCCAGCCGTAGAAAAATGCTTATTGAAATTCTCAATTATGGTGGATTTATCAGTGGTGACAGTGTTTCCTATCTTCAGTGCAGTGGGCAGCTGGGAGGAGGTGTTCTTATTCTCCATGGACTTTACAGTGTCCCAGAACTTTTTTGAGTTAGTGTTGCAGGAAGCAAATTTCTGCTTGAAAAAGCTAGCCTTGGCTTTTCTAACTGCCTGTGTATAATGGTTTCTAGCTTCCCTGAACAGCTGCATATCACGGGGGCTGTTCGATGCTAATGCAGAACGCCATAGGATGTTTTTGTGTTGGTTAAGGGCAGTCAGGTCTGGGGAGAACCAAGGGCCATATCTCTTCCTGGTTCTAAATTTCTTGAATGGGGCATGTTTATTTAAGATGGTTAGGAAGGCATTTAAAAAAATATCCAGGCATCCTCTACTGACGGGATGAGATCAATATCCTTCCAGGATACCCCGGCCAGGTCGATTAGAAAGGCCTGCTCGCTGAAATGTTTCAGGGAGCGTTTTACAGTGATGAGTGGAGGTCGTTTGACCGCTGACCCTCAACATGGGGGGCCCACAGAAGTGTGTGCTTAGACCCTTTTTGTGCTCCCTGTTAATCCTTGACTGCGTGGCCACTCTCGACCACTCATGACTCCAACACCATCATCAAGTTTGCTGACGACACAACGGTGGTAGGTCTGATCACCGGCGACAATGAGGTAAATAGGCGGTCAGAGACCTGGCAGTGTGTTGCTGGGACAATAACCTATCCCTCAATTTAAGTAAAACCAAGGAGATGATTGTGCTCTACAGGAAACAGAGGGGCGAGTACGCCTCCATCCACATTGACAGGGCTGCAGTGGAGCGGGTCAAGAGCTTCAAGTTCCTTGTGTCTACTTCACTAAGGAATTAACATGGTCCACACAAACCAACACAGTTGTGAAGAAGGCACGACAACTCATCTTCCCTCCCAACCCTGTACTGGGTTCACATGGAAACAAAAATGTATAGGTGAAATGTGTTTTTATATGCAAGGGTACATTTTGTAATGTAATGAAGAAAAATGTACTGCACATTAACAGATTAATAAATGCCAATTTGAACTCAAGAAATGCTGTAGTATGCAATGATACTATCTATAGTAAATAAGAATTACATTTATTTCACAAGTTTCTCAGCTCGTTACCTGTATAAAAGACACCTGGGAGCCAGAAATCTTTCTGATTGAGAGGGGGTCAAATACTTATTTCTCTCATTAAAATGCAAATCAATTTATAACATTTTTGACATGCGTTTTTCTGGATTTTTTGGTTGTTATTCTGTCTCTCACTGTTCAAATAAACCTACCATTAAAATTATAGACTGATCATTTCATTGTCAGTGGGCAAACATACAAAATCAGCAGTAGATCAAATACTTTTTTCCCTCACTGTATGTAGTAGAGTCATTGAGGTATTTCACCCTAAAATTGCAATTGAACCATTTCTCAATGTAAAAATACCTGTTCTCCCCTTAATCCATCATGTCTGCCTCCCCAACAGGCACCTACTGCTTCAATTAAAAAAATAATACTAATCTAACAAAGCATCGCTGTCTGATGAAAATCACTTATCTCCAAAGCAGAAACTTGTCAGGAAATTGGAAACATGGGCATGTTTCAATAAATGTAAAAACAATTTAGTTGTAAGGTTTTCATCATGTAACTTCAAGGTAGCAAAAATGATCTAGCATATTTTCACAATTGTATTGCTTACCATTGCAATTTTTACAGACTTGCTCTTTACTTCTGGTGCAGGCAAGGAAGATGATCCCAAAATCACACAACACCAACGCAACTACCAAACCAACAACAACCACTACAAGAGCCTTTTCTGAAACAAACATAAAAATGAATGTCATGAAGTATCTATCACAATTTTTACCCAAGAAAATGTAAAAATAGGTTGGCAGATTTAGGTTCATATATTGGTACAAGACAACAATGATGTGCTATAAATCAATGGGCCTACAGATGTAAGATCTTAATTTGATCACTATTATGTTGTTGAAAAATGTCCAGCACAGCAGGAAATGCAAACTTCTATTGCATTTGAGGTTATTAAAAGCTTCTAAAATGTGTAATTTCCACTTTGAAATGTCAGACTTAATTTGCCCTAACAAAAAATGTATCAACCCCTACAAAAAAGTCCATTAATTAAAATCCACATAATAAGTCACAATTCCTGTTGCTGTAGGAAAATGTTCCTGCTATAGCAAATTGGCTCCAAATAAGATCCTACATCTGCACACTTCAAGCATCAGAGAGAAGGGCTGAGGTTGTTCTTGGAGAGGCTGTAGACACAGCTCATTGTAGGAGAGGGAGTCTCAGGGCTCTTCTCACACTCATCACTCCTGTTCCCAGGGGTGTAAATGACTCCTGGATAGGATTCTCTTGATCCAGTACACACTGTGTTCTCATGTACAGGTCCCAGAGAGCACTGTACACTGCAGAGTCACATTGTCTCCTGGGTGGAATGGGCCAGACATTGGCAGCTGTACCACGGTCTTGTAATCAGACCTCTCGTGATTCTTACCTAAATGGTACATTTATGGTTTCATATAAATCAATCTGAAACAACACTTTCTTAAATGCACATAAATGTATAAAACCAAACAGACACATAAAAAACATATGAAGATGTAAGATCCCTGAACTAAAGGCCATTAATAACTTCTCATTACCTTCTAATACTGACCTTGTCGCCGACTGGGAAAATCAATGTTCGTTGGATCTAGTCACCGTCCCTGTCGGTCTGGGGTGTACACCGCTCTGGTCTTTAACTAGGTCTTAAATAATGGGACCAGACCCACTCGTGCACGATTTTCGGCGTACGACCTTCAGATGACAGAGACGGGTATTTTAGATCCCGGTTTCGAAGGACCAATTGTTACTGGAATTAAATTCCTACATGTTTTAATACCCAATTAAATGCAACACTCTGTCCACTCCTAAGAACTTGTAAGACTCTTATTTGCATAAAATGGACAGAGACCAGTCTCAAAATCAATCAGCAGCGTTTATTATCGAGAGTACTGAACATGAAACATTTTACAACAGGTTATAAACTGAAAATGACGTCCTTAGTTTTCGAACTGTCCCGTCTCATGTCCACTCCAGTACAATGGCTGTATAGTTCTCAAGCCTTCCAACATCGTCTCTCCTAATTTGGATAATTTATGACCGAGCCAAGGGCTGCCTGTGTAGATAAGCATTCTAGCCAGTCTGACGATAAGTTCATTCATTTCTACCAAGGAACAGACAGTCATTGTTCTAATTCTTGATTATATTTACACACATTATATTCTGTACTAGGATTAAAAGAAAAGTCATACATCTATAGAGTAACATAATAGTATTCTGATTAGTCAGTCCTGATTGAAATGTATACATAAATCATTATTGATCCAAAAAAATCCCTTAACAGGCGTTCTGCATTAGCATCGAATAGCCCCCGTGATATGCAACTTTTCAGGGAAGTTAGGAACAAATATACACAGGCAGTTAGAAAAGCTAAGGCAAGCTTTTTCAAACAGAAATTTGCATCCTGTAGTACTAACTCAAAAAAGTTCTGGGACACTAAAGTCCATGGAGAATAAGAGCACCTCCTCCCAGCTGCCCACTGAGGCTAGGAAACACTGTCACCACCGATAAATCCACTATAATTGAGAATTTCAATAAAGATTTCTCTACAGCTGGCCGTGCTTTCCACATGGCTACCCTTACCCCGGTCAACTGCCCGGCACCCTCCACAGCAACCCGCCAAAGAGCCCCACCATTTCTCCTTTACATAAAATCCAGATAGCTGATGTTCTGAAAGAGCTGCAAAATCTGGACCCCTACAAATCAGCCGGGCTGATTTCGTATCGTCTGAGATTCCCAAAGATTGGAAAGCTGCCGCAGTCATCCCCCTCTTCAAAGGGGGTGACACTCTAGACCCAAACTGCTACAGACCTATATCTATCCTACCCTGTCTTTCTAAGGTCTTCGAAAGCCAAGTTAACAAACAGATTACTGACCATTTCGAATCCCACCAAACCTTCTCCGCTATGCAATCTGGTTTCAGAGCTGGTCATGGGTGCACCTCAGCCACGCTCAAGGTCCTAAACGACATCATAACTGCCATCGATAAGAGACATTACTGTGCAGCCGTATTCATTGACCTGGCCAAGGCTTTCGACTCTGTCAATCACAACATTCTTATAGGCAGACTCGACAGCCTTGGTTTTTCAAATGATTGCCTCGCCTGGTTTACCAACTACTTCTCTGATAGAGTTCAGTGTGTCAAATCGGAGGTCCTGTTTTCCGGACCTCTGACAGTCTCTATGGGTGTGCCACAGGGTTCAATTCTCGGGCCGACTCTCTTTTCTGCATACATCAATGATGTTACTCTTGCTGCTGGTGATTCTCTGATCCACCTCTACGCAGATGACACCATTCTGTATACTTCTGCCCCCTCCTTGGACACTGTGTTAACTGACCTCCAGACGAGCTTCAATGCCATACAACTCTCCTTCCGTGGCCTCCAACTGCTCTTAAACGCAAGTAAAACTAAATGCATGCTTTTAAATCGATCACTGCCCGCACCTGCTCGCCCATCCAGCATCACTACCTGGGTGTCTGGTTAGACTGTAAACTCTCCTTCCAGACTTACATTAAGCATCTCCAATCCAAAATTAAATCTAGAATCGGCTTCCTATATCGCAACAAAGCATCTTCAGTCATGCTGCCAAACATACCCTCATAAAACTGACCATCCTACTGATCCTCGACTTCGGTGATGTCATCTATAAAATAGCCTCCAACACTCTACTCAACAAACTGGATGCAGTCTATCACAGAGCCATCCGTTTTGTCACCAAAGCCCCATACACTACCCACCATTGCGACCTGTACCCTCTCGTTGGTTGGCCCTCGCTTCATACTCGTCGCCAAACCCACTGGCTACAGGTTATCTACAAGTCTCTGCTAGGTAAAGCCCCGCCTTATCTCAGCTCACTGGTCACCATAGCAGCACCCACTCGTAGCATGCACTCCAGCAGGTATATCTCACTGGTCACCCCCAATGCCAATTCCTCCTTTGGTCGTCTTTCTTTCCAGTTCTCTGCTGCTCATGATGCAAAAATCTCTTAAGCTGTAACCTCATCAAATAAATGTAATTCTAATTTACTATAGATGATGTCATAATGAAATCATGAAAAACCGCCATGGCCCATACCGCTTCTGCTGCCTTGTCTGATCTGCTGATATTGTTGATGATGAGAAGATTTCCAACTTTTACTTTCTCCGTTGTGAAACGTATGTCGTTCAAATATCTATTAGGAACAAAATCCAAAATCCAATACTTATTTTCCACCATAAATTGCAAATAAATTCATTAAAAATCCTACAATGTGATTTTCTGGATTTTTTTCTCTCATTTTGTCTGTCATAGTTGAAGTGTACCTATGATGAAAATTACAGGCCTCTCTCATCTTTTTAAGTGGGAGAACTTGCACAATTGGTGGCTGACTAAATACTTTTTTGCCCCACTGTATTTATAAAAAAATATGAAGGTTCACAGGATCAAGATGGAGGACCGTTGAATTATGCTGCATTGAATTTCTCTGAGAGGAAAACTAAAATAGGAAGAAAGAAGAGAGACACCACAGGAGACTGTGTACTCTGATGTCAGGTGTTCAGACTGGGACTGAACTTTGTTCATGTGCAGAGGAATGGGTCTATTTTGGTCAAGAAACTCTTATTAGTATATATGTATATAATGTATCCAGACAGTCATGACATTTTAGCCTTGCTGATACTATAATGTATCATAGAATAAACTTGTTCTTCTAGGAGTGTTCTCTGTCAGAGCACCACTGTTATGGAATGGCTTGTCATGTGAGGTAGAGGGCCAGAAACCATTGAGGTCTTTAAATCATGCAGGAATACCTATCTTTTTTGCTTGGCCTTTAATCTTAGTCTTTGATTGTATTGTTTTTTTAGACTTCCTTGGTGATTCTATATTCTTCTCTTGTATCATATCTCTTGTATGTCAGCCTTTTGTTTAGACATACTGTTTAACCATGAGCCAACTCAGTGGCCTTGTGTTTATTGTCTACCGTGAGATTAGAAGGTTGAGGGTTGGATCCCCGGTCGAGTCATGTGAATTACTCTAAAAATGGGAATGAATGCCTCTCTGCTTGGCACTCAATATAAAGGAGATGGATTGGGTTAAGTGTCCTTTCCAGGAGGTGTACTTGTACATCAATGTCACGACTTCAACCGAAGTCAGCTCCACTCCTTGTTCGGTCGGCGATCGGCATCACCGGCTTTCTAGCTATCGCTGCTCCATTTCTCATATGTCCATTTGTTTTGTCTTGTTCCATTACACACCTGGTTTTCATTCCACAATCACACTGCATGTATTTAGTCCTCTGTTCTCCATGTCTTTGTGTGTAATTGTTTGTTATGTGGATAGTCAGGCTCCATACTTTTGCTATGTTCCGTGTTTTTGGCACGTTATTGTTTTTTTGTGCTGTCATTTTTGGACCGGAATTGAAGTGCGCCTGTTTAACTTCATATGGCTGCAGGGGCAGTATTGAGTAGCTTGGATGAAAAGGTGCCCATTGTAAACGGCCAGCTCCTCAGTCTCAGTTGCTAAGATATGCATATTATTATTAGTATTGGATAGAAAACACTAAAGTTTCCAAAACTGTCAAAATATTGTCTGTGAGTATAACAGAACTGATATTGCAGGCGAAACCCTGAGGAAAATCAAAACAGGAAGTGGCTTCTATTTTGAAAACTCCATGTTCCATAGCCTCCCTTTGCTGGATTTAAAGGGATTTGAACCAGATTCATTTTCCTATCGCTTCCTCAAGGTGTCAACAGTCTTCAGACATAGTTTCAGGCTTTTATTTTGAAAAATGAGCCAGAACGATAACATCGCGTCAAGTGGTCACATGAGTTTTGTTTGCGCAACAGAATTTGGACAGCCATTGTTTTCCCCTCTCCTACTGTGAAAGACAGTTGCAGTTGATATATTATAGATTATGTATTTTAAAAACAACCTGAGGATTGATTATAAAAAACATTTGACATGTTTCTGTGGACATTATGGTAACTATTTGGAATTTGTGTCTGCGTTGTCGTGACCGCTCTTTCCTGTGGATTTCTGAACATAACGCGACAGAGTTATTTTGGATATAAAAATAATCTTTATGGAACAAAAGGAACATTTGTTGTGTTACTGGCAGTCTCGTGAGTGAAAACATCTGAAGATCAAAGGTAAACGATTAATTTGATTGCATTTCTGAATTTTGTGACCGAGCTACCTGATGCTAAGTGTACTTAATGTTTATCGTGCGATCGATAAATTTACACAAAGGCTTGGATTGCTTTCGCTGTAAAGCATAATTTCAAATTCTGACACCACAGGTGGATTAACAAAAGGCTAAACTGTGTTTTCCTATATTGCACTTGTGATTTCATAAATATACATATTTATAGTATGTAGCGCTATGCTATTCAGCGGTTGTTAAATGACACTTATCCCGATAGGGGGATTGCAGCCATAACAAGTTAATACACTCTGCTCTCCTGCACCTGACTTCGCCTCCCGTACACACCCCTGACAATCAAGCTGCCTTCCACTATTAAATATTGAACCTATGAGCCGTTCTGGCTCGGACAAGGATTACTTAACTATTTTATCTACAATAAAGTTTGTTGCAATTTTTGTTGATCATCCCCCATTTGAAGTAATTTCTCTTTTTGCTATAATGTACAATTGTATTATGGTTCCATTTTTATTGTTAATTATTTTTCCTAAATGTATGAATGTTGTGGTATTTACTGTAACCCATGACACAAACAATAAGATAGCATACCTTCTTAAACATTGTATTTAATGTAGGTTAATTATGTTCAACAGTATTTCTTCAGGTCCAGCAGCATGATTATAGCTGTAACACACCAGCATGTACCAGTAGGGCTGTGTAGAATCATCAAACTACTTTATAATTAAACAGTCTGATTCATCATGTTATTTAAAAAAAATTGAGCTTTTATTTTTTTTTTGTTGATTTATACAATTGTCATCAAAGTTCAACTCTTTGAAATGGACTACTAATTAAACATACTGCACATGCAGTCACACTTAATTTCAGAAATAATCAAAGAAAGAAGAAAGCACAAGCCACACTGTATACAGGATTGGTTAGTAACTCTGGGATTTACACCCCTTCAAACTATAGAAAACAAACTGTAATCTATGTCTGTAAAAAAAGATTGCTTGTTTCTGTCAGGTTGCAACTTAAAATGGTTGACCGACTGGATGCTCCCCGTTCTTTCATTTCTTTCTCCTGGTTCCAGTTGTCTTGGTCATAAAGGTCACTGCAGTGTAATTGAGGCCAGTCACCACTGAATCCCTGAGAAGAAACATGGAGAGAAAAACAGCAATTCCTGAGATGAGTGAATCACTCATCTTAATTATAGAATTGATGTTAATCATTAAGATAGTCACATACTTAAAAAAAAATATATGAACCCCATCCATCCACCCCCCCAGCATAACAGTATGGTGCCTGCATAACAGCATGGTGGGAGTGTGTGAGCAAGTTGACACAATGTCAGATGTTACAAATCCCTTTTGGCCCGATAGCTTAGGAGGGGTGGTAACGAGACCCATAACTCATGCAAATTATAATAGTGAAAAAGAGAGAACGAAATAACCACAGACAACTAAATTACCGTCAAACACTCATGGTTTATTGGAAAACACACGGTAATGGGGGGAGCAGGAAAAGGGGCTGAACTGGACTCAAGGAAAGAAATAATAAGTATCCAAAACCACCCCTAAGCTAGACTAGCCTACTTCACCAGCTAACTAACTAAACCAAAATACAGTGGGTTGTCTGACCAGTTCTACCTAGTGTTTTTATACAAAGTATTCCTACGGGTAATGTATGCCCATGGGCACCCATGGGCGACTTGTCTTGGTTCCCCCTTTTCCCACCATCAAACACCATAACACAAACAATACTCACAGATGGGTACAAAGTGATCTGGAGATGCTAAAACAAACAGAACTACCGAGAGATTGTATGAGAGATTGTATGACACAGAGAGATCGAGCTTTAGAGGAAACATGGGACAGGGTTTTTAAACCAAGGGAAAGGGGATGTGATAGGGTAATGGAAATAGGAGGTGTGTCTTCTGATTGATGATTGATTGGGGAGTGATGATTGCCACCTGTGAGGAGAGAAGGAGAGAAAAGAACACAGGATACACACACACACAGCATACCTGTATCCGTAACATCAGAGATACATAAAGATAAACAGGAAGTTAGAGCACTTGACTTGTAACCAGCTCACTCTTTGAATAGCTGCTCTGAGTTTATTGTCTCTAGACTGGTTGCTGAGGACACTAATAAATCAAACAAACATTGATTAGACTAAAGGAAAATATTCAAACAAGTCAGTCTTTTTCCTAACTAAATTGTGTACGTAGGAAGTATGTTATTTTTAAAACGAAATGGTCCAACTTTGAATAGCCTCCCAACATGATGATTTGTATAAATATAATTAAATGATTTGTTTAAAATTCAATGTTTCATGTAGTCAAGAAAATGGCAAATTTTAGCACCAGTTATTTAATTGTGGCAAAAGTTATTAAATTCCAGCACGTTTAATACTCACCATTTGTTTCCTTTTGACTTGAGTGGATGAAGAACAGTAACACAGCATTCAGCATTAATGCTCCACACAGACTAATAACAACTGGAACCAGTGCATTACAGTCCATCCCTACTACAAATACATGGTGAACATAATAACAATACAATGAAAACAGCTTTTTATGATCTAATAACAAAATAATGAACAATAGGAACTTCTTTGTCCATGTCACGATCTTCGTAAGCATACTCAGATCAAAGCTCAGCGTGATATGGGTTCCACATTTTTTATTATAAGTGAACCGCACAATAAAACACCAAAGAATAAGCTAAACGTGACGTTCTGGAGTGCTCACAGGTACCAACACAAAAACAAGATCCCACAAAACACAGTGTGGAAATGGCTGCCTAAATATGATCCCAAATCAGAGACAACGATAAACAGCTACCTCTGATTGGAAACCATACCAGGCCAACATAGAAATAAAACAACCTTGATTACTCACCCTAGTCACACCCTGACCTAGCCAAAATAGAGAATAAAAAGGCTCTCTATGGTCAGGGTGTGACAGTCCAACCTTTTATAAAGGCTGCATTGTAAGTTCAATATATCTTAGTAGGCATTTTAATTGATTGTTGACCTCAGTTTGTTATTATGGTGCAATGTTAATCAGTTCTAAGGTTACGAGGCTTCTTCCCATCTGATCCTTTACAGTTCCTTTAATAGTGGTCATAAAAGTACATTTGGCATCCAGTTTTGTTCCGTTGCCGACCAGGATCTCACCACATGTGGCCACCGCACAGTAGTAAGTCCCAGCATCAGAGGGGCTGAGGTTGTTCTTGGAGAGGCTGAAGACACAGCTATGTGTAGGAGAGGGAGTTTCAGGGCTCTTCTTACACTCATCACTCTTGTTCCCAGAGGTGTTATTAATGAATCCTGGATGGGATTCTCCTGATCCGGCTCTGAACCAGTACACACTGTGTTCTCCTGTACAGGTCTCAGAGAGTCCTGAACACTGCAGAGTCATAGAGTGTCCTGGATGGACTGGGTCAGACACTGGCCTCTGCACTACAGTATGGTAGTGTGACCTTTGGTGATTCTTACCTAAATGGAATACATGTTTCGATTCTCTAATATATCACATGCTTCACAAAGATTCGAAGAGTTCCGTTTTGTCAGCTAATTGTATACATTAATGAGGGTTTTTCTTTTGTAATAACACATATGTGTATGCTACTACTGGCATTCAAACAATTCACACAACACAGTGGGTATGATGCGAGCTGTGTGAATAACATGTAAATGTACTACTGTTAATAGTATTTAGGCACTATGATTACCTTTCAATAGTAAAAGAGTCCCATTGATAAAGTTGACTTCATAGGCTGTTCTCGCTGCACAATAGTAAACGGCTTCATCTGTTGGGTCCGTGTTTGTAATAGCAAGTCGATACATCCCATCAGCATCAGCCTTCTCCACATTGAACCGCGAATGGTTAAAGTTCTTGTGCCATACAGGCTGTAGAAAAGGCCCATGGAGTTGGTGGAATAATCCTTTAATTCATTACCATTTACACAGCTGGGCCAGGGGCATTTAATTAGGTCAGGTGAAAATGTCCGACATATCTCAACTCCATAAAAGGAGGAAATTGCCATCGCTTGATCTCGCTGCTTTCTCTTCCTTAACTCCATCTGATCCAGAAGTTCTGTGCGTCCATGAATCCACGTAAGTCCACCGACTATGTTACCTTTCCTCTGAATTATCTGTGGCGATCGGGAGAGTGGGCCATTCAGTTATTGTTAATAGTTATTGCGGCTTGGAGCGCAGCTTCAAACATATTGTGTAATGTGAATTGTCAATGATTACGGATCCTCATAGGCCAATTATGCAATCGATATGGTTCATGTGTATTGAAATTAATTATATGTACACATGAAGACGAGTGAAATGAGAAACGTAATTGTTTGCTAACTGATTGACTTTGATCATGGGGATTATAGATTGTATAATCATTCACTGTTTGTATTCTTAATTTATGATAAATAGTTACGAGCCTAAATGACTCGCGGATGATTACTATTGACTTCTTAATGAACTGGACTGTTGAATTCCCTAAATTATGTTAATAATGAATGATATGATTTGATCTTTGATTATGAATTTGATTGGATATTTGTTTCCTTTGTGATGCAGCACAGACTACTCAGTAAATATACCACTTTATGGTTAAAGGAATTCCTGCCTCAGTCTCATACATTCCTCTGTCACCTGACACGTGACCACCTGTTCACCTTCACTGTCAGCCATCCTACATGTCCAGCTACCCACACAGATTCCATTAATCTTTCAAGGCATTATAATACTTGGTGAATAAAGGAGACTTGAGAGTGGAACAAGACTTAATGAAAAATGGTAACATTTAGCGTATGATCTGGAGCGTTTTTCTAAGATTAGTTTGATTATTTACACTCTGCTTATCAATTGAAGAAGGTATTGTAACTGTTTCGGGCTTTTATTAACCACCCAGATGAATCAATTATCAAAGTACGCCATAGCCTAATTTTACATGGAATTATAGAAATCAGTAGGCCTACTTTATATTTTTGATACCTACAATTTTCATTATTTGTTGGTGTTGTTAACCTAAAGTGAATGTAGCCTACATTAGACATGTTTCCATTGACACAGGTTTATTCGACAAAAGCAATGTCACAAAAAAACCCATTGCGTCTTATAGAAGCGGCAGATACAGGAGAAACCTTCTAAAGATCGGACACATTTTTATTCGTTCCACAGGGTGAATTTGTTTTGTAGAACTTTCTTTATTGCGACAAATGTTGATGGAAATTGTGTTTTTCGAAAAAAGGGTCATTGCCGAATAATTTGAATGTAGCTACGTTATGTCACGGTGTAACTGTAACGTTCCACTTCAAATTTAATCTTAAATGCCTACTGCTTGCACAATAAACATTCAACTATACAAATAATGTTTATTTGCAGGACACAAATGCCTGAATTGCTTCGCCTTTTGTGGTTGTCTGGCAAGTTTAACCATCCAATTGTTTCCGATCTACAGGAGTGCCCGTTTCACCATGGCACGGACCGTGGCGATACCTTGGCACATTATAATTATGAGAATATTGCAAACATTACTGAATTCTTGCATTATATCTGTTCGGGCTTTTACGGGCTACCGTAGACATGAAACTGCGCAATTGGCCTAAATGGGTAATGGGAACACTTCGATCACCACATTATTATTCGACACTATTTTTTTACTAATATAAGGGCTCTGAAAGTGTTACAATTGTAATCAATCAAGAGCGTTGAAATCATACCTTGAAATAACTGTCTCGTCTATAATGATATCAGAGCTGTATATAGCACATCAGTCAATCAGCCACTGAAATAGCCGCCTAGCTAACATTTCAATTATTTTCAATCACCATATTTGTCACTTTCGTCCTAAATAGGCCTGTATGTTATCCTACAATTTAATTGATGAATGAATTGTCTGTATTTTATGGCACCGATAAAAGAAAGCTATTGCGACACAAAGATGGCTAAATGGAAATGCACCGTAGATGACTGGCAATTGTCGAATACAATTTTCTACGTGCGACTGTTCTAAATGTCGTCAAAACAAATCAATGGACAAGGCCATGGAAACTTATTTTTTTCGAGTAATTTAATATTATTGCAAAATAACAATTATGGTGCCTTAGTCTTCACTAAAGCAGTGTCATTATCAGACCTATATGAATATTAGGCTAATGCATCATTATGTTTTCATTATTATAATTATTTACTTCAGTAGGCCTATATGAATTGTCACTCATGGTTGTTCAGCCCATATACAAAAGAGCATAAGAGCTAACAGTGACCGTTTTGAAGGTATTTCGTACACTTTGTATTTTGGTGATCAATAAGGAAAAACACCACTCTTGGATTGAAAACGAATTTGAATAAGAACAAACTCTTTTGGATTATTTGCTTACTATTTATGATGTTCTAGTTTGATTTAACTACAGCTTTTGACTGTCAGAAGTAGGAAGCTTTGGCTGTAACAAATGGCAAAGAGTCATGTGCTATTTATGCAGTTGTGAAAGCCCCCATAGTTGGTGCAAGATTGCAATCTTCAGAGGGACCTACTCTGTTTACGCTATTTTACAGGGGAATTGAATTATGTTTAGATATAATCCATATAGCCTGTATTCAAACAAACCCAGCATAAAGTGTTTGAACATGATTTTTCATTATGACATGGTCGTTGCCTACTAGAATGCAAGTTTGAACGAGCCTTTTTGAAGTGAAAATGCATTACAGCTATGCTGGAGTGGCAAGGACATATCCCAACATGCACCAGCTGCAGCACAGCCTGCCCAATAGGCTACATTTACAGAGACCTAATTTCTTGCTTCAGGTAGAAGTGTCTGAGTATTGATTTCTGTCAACAGTGTTGGGGAGTAACTGATTACACACACGTATAATACGATTGCAAACAACCTGAAACTGTAATCACTTACTATACCTGCACAAATATTGTAATCAGGTGACTGATACTTTTGAAAAATAGATTATTACTTTTTGGATTATTTTAAAGGCCCAGTGCAGTCAACAACTTGATTTCATGTGTGTTATATTTATTTCCACACGATGAGGTAAGAATAATATTGTGAAAATGATGATCATACCCATTTAGTGTAAGAGCTGTTTGAAAGGACCACCTGCAATGTCAGCCTGTTGTGGAATGGACTTTGGCCTGCCTGGTGACATCACCAGGCAATTAGAGAGCTCCAAACCTCTCTGCAAATAACAGCTAGTTTTCCCCACTCAGACAACTCCCAGACAGTCCTAGCAAACTTATCTTGAGAAATTGCTCTTTGCTAAGAAGCTATTTTATGTTTTTTTAATCGACGATTTTAATTGAAAAGAATCATAGGTACGTAACAATTACATTTTTCCCAGAAATTATTAAATCAAATCAATCAAAATTTTATTTGTCACATTACACATGGTTAGCAGATGTTAATGCGAGTGTAGCGAAATGCTTGTGCTTCTAGTTCCGACAATGCAGTGATAACCAACAAGTAATCTAACTAACAATTCCAAAACTACTGTCTTATACACAGTGTAAGGGGATAAGGAATATGTACATAAGGATATATGAATGAGTGATGGTACAGAGCAGCATACAGTAGATGGTATCGAGTACAGTATATACATATGAGATGAGTATGTAGACAAAGTAAACAAAGTGGCATAGTTAAAGTGGCTAGTGACATAAGAATGCAGTCGATGATCTAGAGTACAGTATATACATATGCATATGAGATGAATAGTGTAGGGTAAGTAACATTATTTAAGGTAGCATTGTTTAAAGTGGCTAGTGATATATTTACATCATTTCCCATCAATTCCCATTATTAAAGTGGCTGGAGTTGGGTCAGTGTCAATGACAGTGTGTTTGGCAGCAGCCACTCAATGTTAGTGATTGCTGTTTAACAGTCTGATGGCCTTGAGATAGAAGCTGTTTTTCAGTCTCTCGGTCCCAGCTTTGATGCACCTGTACTGACCTCGCCTTCTGGATGATAGCGGGGTGAACAGGCAGTGGTTCGGGTGGTTGATGTCCTTGATGATCTTTATGGCCTTCCTGTAACATCGGGTGGTGTAGGTGTCCTGGAGGGCAGGTAGTTTGCCCCCGGTGATGCGTTGTGCAGACCTCACTACCCTCTGGAGAGCCTTACGGTTGAGGGCGGAGCAGTTGCCGTACCAGGCGGTGATACAGCCCGCCAGGATGCTCTCGATTGTGCATCTGTAGAAGTTTGTGAGTGCTTTTGGTGACAAGCCGAATTTCTTCAGCCTCCTGAGGTTGAAGAGGCGCTGCTGCGCCTTCTTCACGACGCTGTCAGTGTGAGTGGACCAATTCAGTTTGTCTGTGATGTGTATGCCGAGGATATTGGATATTGGACCACTATTAGATATTGAGATTAAAACAGCTTCATTGGACCTTTTTTAAATTCAGCTACAGTCATAGGGTGGATAGCTGTAGGTTGGTACACTCGTTTGGGTGGGGAGAGATGGTCGAAAGCCATTATAGGAGATAATCATAAATGACTGACCATTCAGCACCGTCTACGAGTGCGTCGAGGGTATTTTTGTGGAGTAGCGCTTGTTGTAAGGTAGCCTATGACCTTTACGTCAGTAAGTACAAAATATTTTCAAAATAATACCTGGTGAATAAATGAGACTTTAGAGGTGTATGGAGAATAGTATTTCATATCCGTTTTGTAGGTTAGGCTACTAGACTTCATGAAAAATGGTAACATTTAACGTATGATCTGGAGCGCTTTCCTAAGATTAGTTTGATTATTTACACTGCTTATCCATTGAAGGTATTGTAACTGTTTCGGCTTGTTATTAACCACCCAGATTAATCAATTATCAAAATACGCCATAGCCTAATTTTACATGGTATAATAGAAATCAGTAGGCCTACCTCGTTTATATATATATTTTTTTTGGTCTTGTTAACCTAAAGTGAATGTAGGCTACATTAGACATATTTCCATTGACACGGGTTTATTCGACAAAAGCAATGTCACAAAAAAATCATTACAAGGTCTAATAGAAGCGGCAGATACAGGAGAAACCTAAAGATCGGAAAGATTTTTATTCGTTCCACAGGGTGACTTTTTGTTTTGTAGAACTTTCTTTATTGCGACAAATGATAACGGAAACGGTGTTTTTTGAAAAAAAAAAAGGTAATTGCCGAATCATTTTGAAGGTAGCTACGTTGGGCACTTTATGCCACGGTGTAACTAACGTTTCACTTCACATTTATTTTTAAATGCTTACTGCTTGCAAAATAAACATTCAACTATGCAAATGTGTATTTGCAGGACAAGGATTGCCTGAATTGCTTCGCATTACTTTTGTGGTTGTCTGGCAAGTTAAACCATCCAATTGTTTCCGATCTACAGGAGTGCCCGTTTCACCATGGCACGGACCGTGGCGATACGTTGGCACATTATAATTATGAGAATATTGCAAACATTACTGAATTCTTGCATTATATCTGTTCGGGCTTTTACGGGCTACCGTAGACATGAAACTGCGCAATTGGCCTATTTTTTTTTAACCTTTATTTTACTAGGCAAGTCAGTTAAGAACAAATTCTTATTTTCAATGACGGCCTAGGAACAGTGGGTTAACTGCCTTGTTCAGAGAACGACGGTTACTAGTTCAACGCTCTAACCACTAGGCTACCCTGCCGCCCCCCTAAATGGGTAATGGAAACACTTCGATCACCTCATTATTATTTGACACTATTTTTTTGCTAATATAAGGGCTCTGAAAGTGTTACAATTGTAATCAATCAAGAGCGTTGAAATCATACCTTGAAAGAACTGTCTCATCTGTAATGATATCAGAGCTGTATATAGCACATCAGTCAATCAGCCACTGAAA